>NC_053441.1:56521360-56669930 GCF_007990345.1 Gossypium hirsutum | reverse complement strand
ACTATTTTATGTCCAATGTTGTCATAGACTTTCCATTATTTATACTTGCTTATGCTTGCTAGGTGCCTCACTATCACAACGGATAGAAATAGGTGAATTGGCTTTAGGCCACAAAGGTACATTCATAAAGCAATTTCTTACCATTCTGCTTCTCCCTAAGAAAAAGGACTCCTTCTTGGCCAAGAATGCATAGATCCATCCACTGTAGATGCATGATCTTCCAACTTGTAATCACTAGCATTCGATTACCCTTCTAAACTGCGGTATGCTTTACACATCCTAGTTATAGTTTTCTTTAGTACTAGTACTTATTCAAGCTTGCCATGCAATATTGGGATTACTTGTGTACCTACTCTTTTCCCATAGGATATGCATTCTGGTCTGTACAAGTCATTATTACTTAGACAACTATTAGACTTGCATATTTCATTATCATTTTTCCTCAGCATTAGTACTAATTTTAATTGAGATCCATGGGTGTAATGCTGGTATACAGTTAAAAAATCACTTTTTAAGCATTTTCATGTAATTGATTGTGATAAGCTATATGTCTCTTGGGTTATTTAATCCCCGTCTCTGTTCCCTATCCTTCATGCAAAGTTGTTGAAAGAATTTCTTTGTGTTTTCTTTTGTTCAATTCGTTGCCAAATAGTTGTATCTACATATAAGCATATACACATTTTCCATTTCAATTTGCTATTTATGCTTATCGGTTCATTTTTTTTTTAGCCATAGCTAAAAAACCTTTTCACTTTTTGGTGCTTGTTTAAGCATATAAAGATTTAACAGCTTACTCTTTGCTCTTGTCTGGACAACATCCTTTCGGTTGCTCTTTGTACACTTTCTCTTCAATCACCATTTAAAATGCGTTTTACATCTTTGGTTAACCCATTATATTTGAGGTAGTGATTTAGAGTTATTGTAGCAATATTGCTATGGATAGGTATCCAAGTAATCAATACCTTTCTTTGTGTTAACCTTTTGCTACCACTGCTTTAATTTATCATGGTTCCTCACTTCTTTTCTTTTGAATCATTTCAACTTTGGTTTGGACCTGGTGGAGATCAATAAGATCCAAGTTTATTTCTCATTGATCCATCTCATATTTTTTCTTCTTTCAAAGCAGAGTCTTGAGATTCCTGCCTCTTCAATGTTAATGGACCATCAAGTAATTATACAAAAGGTACTTATTGCATATACTTTCACTTTTTTTTACAAGAAACTAATAATGTCGTCCAATCTTTTGACCTTTTTATCCTCTTATTCTCCTTAATTCTTGACAATCTCATTATTATCAATTTGTTCAATGGAATTCATTCTTATTTGAGAATGAATCAATTGTTGTGGTCTGTACTGTCTTGATTAGATTAAATCTATTTTCATCAAAAATAGCTCTCTTGATTTCATAACAATATTAATTAATGACTTTTTCTTATGCCTTTGCCTCATTATGTGATACTAAATATGCATTCAATCATTTTTTTACGTTTAGGTTAACTTTACAATAGCCTACACCCCAAACCTTAATAATTAAGTTTGGTTTCCTTTCTTCCATTGTTCATAGGGGTTATTTAGTTTCCTATTAGGAACTCTATCAATATATGACAAGCTGTTAGAACAGCTTCTCCCCAAAAACCTTGTCCAAGACTGAATATGATAACATTGAATTACCATTTCAGTCAAGACTATGTTTTTTCTTTCAGCTACACCTTTTGTTGTGGTGTGTAAGGGGCTGAAACTTGATGGACAATTCCAGTGAGTTCAAAATAACTTGGATTATAGTATTCTCTACATCTATCCGATCTTAAGCACTTGATAAATGATTCACACTGAAGTTCAACTTCAGATTTATAAACTTTAAATTTATCAAGCGCTTCATCTTTTGATGCATAATATAAACATATTAGAAAAATCAATAAAAGTAACAAAAATTCCCACTAAGAATAATGAAGTCAAAATCATATGATCAATCAAGCATTTTTTTCTTATTTAAATTTTTAATTTATCATACATGTATTGCTTTTCAATTATTTAAAAGGATTAATCTAATTTATCTGTATTTATTTTCTTAATGACTAAATACAACAAAGTTACATATAAAAATAATTTTTTTTATTAAAATTGAGTTGACATGCTCTCATACACCTTGCCCACAACATTCCCCATTAGACAAATAAACTTATCTGTCGAAATAAGTTGAAACCAAACTTATTCAACAGACTTCCAGACACTAAATTCTCCTAACTTCTGGTACATAATATACATCATTTAAGGTTAAAACCTTTCCAGAAGTGAATTGTAGTTCAACAGACCCTTTGCCTTTAATTGCTACGGTGGAAGAATTTCCCATGTACAAGACATTGTCATTTTCACATTGTGTGAACTTGTGACATGCTTTTGTCTTTGCACACATGTTTGGTTGCTTAGGTATCAATCCACCATGTATTATCATCTTGTGCCATATTATTTCAAATATCATTGCAACAAAATTTTCGTTATTATTAGCCTTAGAAGATGATTTCTTCTTTAAAAATCGACATTTATTCTTGAAATGTCCCAGCTTTCCACAATGATAGCATGAGCCCTTTTGTTTCTTTTTGAATTTAGGTGCTCTATCAGTCTGATTGAACTTCTTTTGAATGGTTTAGTAGTCTGTACTTCCTCCGTAACATGTACTTTGGCATTTTTAGAATTTAGGTTCTGATCTTGTTTTCGATACTCTTCTTCAATACAAAGATGATTTGCCAAAGCCTCAGAGATATTTCCTCTTTTTTATGTTTTAGACTTCTTTTAAGTCATTCCAAGATGGAGGAAGTTTGTCTATTATGGAGGATACATATTGCTTAATTGATTCAGCATCTTTTCAATATCACGAAATTGTTCCATAACAGAATGACCATCACCATTTGATAATTATTGAAATGACTGACAAGAAATTTCTTACTTATAACATCTTCAGTCATGTATCTTGCCTCCAATTTGTCCCATAATTCTTTAGCGGTGACTTCGTTTTGGTAGGTGTCGAACCAACATCAGATAAACCATTCAATATGTGGCCCATGCACATGTAGTCAGCATTGGCCATTTTTGTCTTTCTCGGGTTGCAGCAACAGATTCATTTTCATTCTCTTCAGGTCTTGGAGTATCCAAAACATAAGCAATCTTCAAAGTTGATAATAAGAAGTGCATCTTTTTCTCCCATTGTCGAAATTTCCACCATCAAACGATCAGTTTAACAAGTTGGAAGCCAACTCCCTTAGTGTTCCACTTTCATGTGTTGTGGTAGTCATAATGAAATATAACCTTAAAATTGGTAGTTTAGAACTCCGGTAAGGAAAATCTCGAACACACGATCGAAACTCGAACAAAAAAGAAGAAATAGGATAGGCTCCAAGGCGTGTATCAAGCCACTATCTTTAAGGTTATATTCGCCCCCATCTACCTTCGGTGTTCAAATGAGTTCCAAGCAAATTAACCTCGAGGATACAATGAAGCCAATGACTATTTGCGTTTTGCACTAACAAGAATAGTCCACTATGCACTGAGCAATGTATAACAAAAACTCAACTTCTACAAATGATTTCTGCAGTAATACTTTATAGAATAATCTAATAATATTAGAAATGAAGAAAGGAAAGAAAGAATATTAGAATTTGTTGATATGATTTCCAAATGAAATCCCATTCCTATTTATAGGAATTTTTATGTCTCTTCATAGAGACATCTTTCAATAGGTGTCTTTATGAATAAATAAATAATAATAATTATTCATTTAATTTTGTAACTATTCAAATAATATTTTTTGAATAGTTATAATTCTTTTAAAAAATCATATGATATAACTTTTGACCAACGACCAAAAGTTTTATCTTCTGATTAATTACACTCATTCATTTATAATTATTGGGATACAATAACTATTTGAAAATGTTCCAACATGGCTCCCATTAGGTCCAGATTTTTTAAGTTTTCCTTTTATACATACTATAACCCTTCCTAATATCGAAGTAGACCCCTCTAATATTTTTATGGTATTAAAATAGCATTAAAAATTATTCTTAATAAAAATAAAGGAAAAATCTTTTTTGAAAAGTCAAATTTTGAGAGCAAGAATTGGAATATGAAAAGAGTCATCTCCACTCTTAGCACTCACGCTACTTTCCTCATCTCTTCTCCTTGTAGTTGTCGGATGCGTCATGAACCAACTAAAATTTGACTAAGGTAAGTGCACTAACAATAATAGTATAGCTACGGTGAGCAAATATATCATTCCAAGAAACTAAAAATACTAGTAATACTATATTTTTATTATTTAACCGAATAAATCGAGTGATTGATAAAAACTAAAATTAACTAAATTAATTACTAACAAACATGACAAAGAACAAAATAGAAATAACTGATTAATAATCAAGAAGCGAAACAATACCCATGAAGAATTCACTAGATTCATATGTCACTATCATCTAAATTGCACAATTTCTTTACTTAGTATCTTGATCCGTAGAAATCTCTAAATTATGCAAGTATATCTTTCAAGAGTAAGAGCAACTGACTCTAGGTTGATTAGTTGAAATTTCTTTCTAATTAAACCTCTATTATTGCATTAACTTGTACTATGGATTCTCCTATTAGATTTGACTCTAATCATGTAGATTTATATCGTCCTATTTTTAGGATTGCATGCAACTCCACTCATTATGCAAGTTTCACTCCTAAACAGGGTCTAATCATCCTCTGACTTAAGCACATCAAACATGGATTAATAGTCTAGAAATATTAAACTAAGAATTAAGTACATATAATTGAGAATAAGAAACTAAGTATTTAGTACGTAAAATAAAATCAAACGACAGAATCCATCATAGGGTTCATCTCTCCTAGGTATTTAGAAAATTAGTTCATACTTGAAAATAAAACATCCAATATATAGAATAACTGAAAGAAATAAAGAAACTCATGATAGTCTCCTAAGAAATCAACTGGGAATCTTCAATCTTGATGGAAATATGCTTCATAATAGACTTCAATGGTGTTTTTCAAGTTGTTTTTTTGAATATTCTATGATTGTTCACTCTTATCTTTTATTTTTGTCATATATACGTCTTAGGATGTTTGAAAAACCTAAATTTACGTTTTTCTGCAGTCCAGAGTGTCAATCTGTGCATCAGACACGACCTACCACATGGTCGTGTGGTAGCCCGTGTGGAATGGGCAGCCCGTGTGGCTCTTATAGCTTGCTCCAATTTTCCAGTTTTCGCTGCTTTTGCTCCTAAACACTCTATCAAGCATAAAACATGAATTAAAAGGATTAGGAGTATAAATTCACAATTAATAACGAATAATAACCTAAAAATGCATTAAGAATAATGTTAAATATGTTACTTTTAGCATTTATCATTGTCCCCACTTGCAAGTTGTTGAAATCATATATTTGGATATATAATATGGAAAAAAAATTTATCTAATTTTTATAGTATAAGTACATACACAATATATGTTATAGGAAAAAAACAGTTTTATGTAGCACGTCTAATTTTAGATCGACCCTCCAAGGTTAACATTTGGTTTCGTCACTATTTTTGAATAAATTAAAAAATATATATTGTGTTATATAATACTTGTGAAAATCCGTTGAAATAATATAGAAAAATCAAGTAGCAACACAAGGAAGAAGGCAATAACTTTTTTTAAATTTTTATTAATAGATTAATACCCTAAACTAATATAAATAAGGATAATTTTATCTTAATATATATATTTTTTCTAACTTTACAACCTATTTGGGAAAGTAATTTTCCCACCTTTTATCATTGGAATCTTATTGCCATGTTTATGGAAAAATAACTCCAAAAGGAAAGTTAGATTCCAAGAAAAATAAATAAATTTGACATACCTAGCATTGAAATCACTTTCCAACTTATTAAATTCTTAAGAAAATAACTAATTTTCATCATACCAAACGCTATCTAATATTCAAAAGAATCACATTCCTATGGTTTAAGTAAACTTCCTAAAGAAATTTACATTTCAAGGAAAGTTGATAGATTTTGATATATCGAATGTAAGATTTATTTTCCCACTAATTAAATTGATTTGAATATGTTAGAAGTCCCTGTATTCTCGTGAAATTTAAAATTTAATTTTATATTTTGAGTGATTGTATTTTAGAGATGAGTTTAGTGTTATTTGGTCAAGTGGAAAAATAATTCAATAATTCTTTAATAGAAAACAACATACAATTTAACTCTTAATTGAATATAAGTCTCTGACCGGACTTAATTGAATAGAAGCTCCCGATGGCTTAGGTTCCCTTCTTGCAATAATTCAGGCCGTCATCTCCTTCAAGTAAGCATTGTTGTCTTAGGCACACCGAGGGTGCCCCCACTTGCAAGTTGGGAAAGTAATTTCCAACTGTTAAGTATGACTCATATTTTTAGTCAAATTTGAAAATAATCTTTTAGTTAAACTCTGTTTATTTATTTCAGTCAAACACTGATTAGTTTAGATTATTTTATTATTATTTGACATATGAATTTAGCCTATAAATAGACTTTTTTATAACCTTAGAAAAAACACCCATTAGATTAGAACTCATAACACATTTAGAGAATTTTGTGTTTATGTTTTGAGGGTTCTTTGTTTTTCGGGTTTCGGGGTTTAGTTTTATCTCCATCTTTTGTACTCTTCATTCTTTTGCCATTATAGTAAAATTATATTTGCCCGTGGTTTTTTATCCTCTTTGGAGGGGTTTTTCCACGTTAAATTTGTGTGTTCAATTTCTCAATTTATTCCGCTATTTTTGTTACTTGTTGCTTAATCGGGTCAATCCCTAACAAGTGGTATCGGAGCTAGTTCAATTTTCATAGATCTGCCCATTCAAATATGGCAACAACAAGGTTTGAAATTGAGAAGTTCGATGGTGAGACAAATTTCAATCTGTGGCAAGTTCGGATGATGAAAATTCTAGTTCAATCCGGTTTGAAAAAAGTTGTTACTGGGAAAAAGCCTGAGAATCTAAATAAAACAGAATGGGAAGAGCTTGATGAAAAGGCCTTGTCTACAATCCAGTTGTGCCTCGCGAATACGGTATTACAAGAGGTATTGATGGAGAAGACCTCATCCACCTTGTGGAAAAGGTTAGAAACTCTTTATGCAACTAAGTCTTTGGCTAACTGTTTAGTGTTGAAACAACGTTTATTTATGTTTCGCATGAACGAAGGTGAGCTTCTTAGAGATCACATCAGTCAATTCATTACTCTTTTAAATGATTTAAAGAATGTTGAGGTTCATATTGATGATGAAGATCAAGCTATGCTATTATTGTGCTCTTTACCCCCTTCATACAAGTCTTTCAGGGAGACCCTGATTTATGGCAGAGACAAACTCTCGTTCCAAGATGGGAAGGGTCATTTGTTGAGTAGAGACAAACTCGACAATGAGGTTCATTTGGATAGCAAGGCAGATAGGCAAGCTTCAATTTTGATAGCATCAAAGAAATAAGACAGGAGGTGTCGCTACTGTAAAAAGTTAGGTCACGTCAAAGCAGATTGTTATAAACTTCGAAATAAAAGAGCTGCTGAGAGTAACGAGGAAGATGTAGCTGGTGCTAATTTGACCGATGAAAGCGGTGATGATTTCTTGTTAGTGTCAATGAGCGATAACTCCAAGCTCACGTCCGAGTTGATCCTAGATTCGGGATGTTCTTTCCACATGTGTCTTAATAGAGAATGGTTCTCTACATACAGTTCGGTTGAAGGTGGAGTTGTGCACATGGGAAACGATTCATCTAGTAAGGTAATTGGTATTGGTACTGTTAAAATTAGGATACACGATGGGACGATTAGGACATTCTCAGATGTCAGGTATGTACCTGATTTACGAAAGAATCTTATCTCCTTGAGTATTTTAGACTTGAAAGGATGCAGAATCAACATCAAGTCAAGCGGCATTAAAGTATCTCTTGGAGCTCTCGTTCTGTTAAAAGGTAAAAGAACTGGCAGTCTTTATATTCTGGAAGTAACTACAGTAACCAGTGAAATCGGACGTCCCTCGTCCGTTACAGAGTCGAAGTCAACTCGTTTGGAGCGGAGGCAACTTGGTCATAGGAGAGAAAAATGTATGACCATTTCGTTGAAGAGAGGTTCTCTTTTGGATGCAGGTTTTGAAAAGTTAGGGCACTGTGTTCGTGAAAATCAGACCCGTTAGTTTTGATTTGGTAGTGTATAAGTCGAAGGCTAAAAGTCTTCCGGTTTCTAAGCACACATTTGACTCAGTTAATTCCCTGCATAGTTCAAGATAGGCTCGTGGCGGGCTTTAGCAAAGATGGTGTTGTGGAAATAGGAGTCAATGTGGAGATTTGTTAAGTATGACTCCTATTTTTAGTCAAATTTGAAAAATAATCTTTTAGTTAAACTCTGTTTATTTATTTCAGTCAAACACTGATTAGTTTAGATTATTTTATTATTATTTGACATATGAATTTAGCCTATAAATAGGCTCTTTTATAACCTTAGAAAAACATCCATTAGATTAGAACTCATAACACATTTAGAGAATTTTGTGTTTATGTTTTGAGGGTTCTTTGTATTTTGGGTTTTTGGGGTTTAGTTTTATCTCCATCTTTTGTACTCTTCATTCTTTTGCCATTATAGTAAAATTATCTTTGCCCGTGATTTTTTATCCTCTTTGGAGGGGTTTTTCCACGTTAAATTTGTGTGTTCAATTTCTCAATTTATTCCGCTATTTTTGTTACTTGTTGCTTAATCGGGTCAATCCCTAACACCAACCTTTTATCATTGGAATCTTAGTGCCATGTTCATGGAAAAATAACTCAGAAGGGAAAGTTAGATTCCAAGAAAAATAAATAAATTTGACATACCTAACATTGAAAGCACTTTCCAACTTATTAAATTCTCAAGAAAGAGACTAATTTTCATCATACCAAACGCTATCTAATATTCAAAAGAATCACATTCCAATAGTTCAAGTAAAGTAAGTTCTTAAAGAATGTTACATTTCAAGGAAAGTTGATAGATTTTGATATATCGAGTGCATGATTTATTTTCCCACCAATTAAATTGATTTGAGTATGTTAGAAGTCCCTGTATTCAACAGGCATGTAACTTTGCTTACTGTCTTCAACAGGCTTGAAACTATATAGGGCTCGTACCTTTTGATGAGCTCACACCACTTGCACTTTGGGCAACTTGCATACTTTCCTTGAAACTCCTCCCTCAACTTATCCAAGCTTGTTTGGGAGTCTCACAGGGTTGAGCTGTTGCTGTCTTCACTACAAGCAGTCTTAAATGACATGCTTTGGCAGCTTCTTTCTTTTTGATAAGCAGCGAAAGAAAAAAAATTATTACAAAAACATATCATTTGCTGAGCTACAAGTGATCTCAAAGAAAACAACCCTTCAAAGATAATAAAAGCTCCGATACCAATTGTTGGAGTTTTTGTAGAAGCAGAGGAAGGAACACATGACACAAGACAAGGCAACAAGATACAAGAAATATTTTATTTGCTCACAAATGTGCAACAAGGGAGCTTACGACTTTTAGCTCATTTTTTGCTCACTCATTCAATAAGAAAAACAATACATTTATAGTCAAATACATCACCAAATACTACCTATTACCACTAAGTAGCCTAGTAATTTGATAAACATTGCTTGTACACATAAAAAGCCACTTAAACTAGTCATTCAACACCTAATGTATCAAGTTGTCATCAACTTGTTCATTTTCAACTAGTTTGATTACAATGAAACTAAAGAGAAAACCTTGCTGTTACAACAAGCATACGTGCTGCAGCATGTTTACAAGCTACATACACATCAACCAAAAATATCACAGCAGCATGGTTGGCCAATTTTCAACATCTTCTTTGAGTTTCAAAGTTTTAATAAGAAATCAATGGAGCAACTTTGATGACATCCTTCTAACTCATTCTTTATCTATTTTTCTCATTAAATTTTTGTGGTTCTTGAACATGTCGAAAAACGTTTTGATTACTAAACCTCCTTCTAAAAGAGACACCATTCTAGGTGTTTCTTTATTGCTAAAAGATTTCGTGGTCTTATAAGAATTAATATAGGGGCGAAGTTCGAAATTCTTTTTGAAGGAATCGGAATTAAACTATTGTAAAAATGTAATTTAATTATTTTAATATATTATATCTTTATAATTTTTAGAGAATTAAATTAAATTTTTATAATTTTTAAAGGACTAAAGTGTAATTTTACTATTATTAATTGTTGATGATAACGCCATGATAAATAATTGTAGTGCATTTAGTATTGTTAATATGATGTATTTATGTTGTTAATTTCATGTGTTATCAGGGGCAAAGCAAAGGGGGGCTGGCAGGGGCCCACCCCCTAAAATGGAAAAATTTCTATTTAAGCCCTTTGAAATTTTTAAAATTTTAAATTTGTAAAGGTAAAATTGCACTTTGGCCCCTTAAAAATGATAAAATTTTGATTTAATCCTTTAAAAATTATAATAATAGAGGCTATTAAAATGGTGAAATTATATTTTTACTATCGTAAAAGTTACAATTTAATTTCAGCCCCCTAAAATAATTTTTTGGCTTCGCCCCTATGTGTTATTATAATTAATTAGTTTTGAACCATACGTTTTATTGTTTATTGTATGTTACTTTTAAACACATATCTGCATTTTAAATTCATGGTTTCCACATGCATATGCTTGTGATTGGATTTCTTATATTAATGATGTATTTGATTGAGTTGGTGCTACAAGTTAATTCGATATCAACTAAATGATAAACAATTAAATATATTTTTTAATTTTAATATTGTACAAATTTCATGTGTAATTGTTATTAATTAGTTTCGAGTAATACATTTTATTATTTATTTTATGTTATTTTTAAACACACATTTATATTATATATTTGTGGTTTCCACACACATATGAGTGTGATAGAATCTCTAATGTAATATTACAATGTTCGATGTATTGGAAAAGTGATAGTAAATTTTGAAAGATAAAATACAAATTTAATTAATTTTAACATTTTCAATAATATTATTTATTAACATTTAAGTAATTTAATTTATTTCTTTAATAATATTAATTTATTTATTTTAAATAAAAATAAATTAATATATTTATCTCATTAATATATGATTACATTGAAAATAAATTTTAAATAATTTATATCTATTAATTTAGAATATAATCTAAAATTTAAATTCAATAATATTTTAAAATTTTAAATTAAATAATTTTATGATTTTGTGGTGAAAAGATATTTGATAATAGTAATTAAAATAAATAAAAAAGAAAAAAGGCAATTTTAATTTAGATAAATTTTAACTTTGGAAAGTTATGTTTCCATTAAGGTAGCACTTGGTGCTTTTCCTATGTTATGATTCTAATGACACGTGATTGCTGGAAAAGTTACTTTACAATGTTTAGTATACATTGAAAGGTATTAATTAAAATCTCGAAAAATTACATTATCACATTTGGTTTAGTATGTAATAATTAGGAATGCAATGATAATTTACGATTTTACCATTATTAAATAAATGAAAAGCATATTTATTACCATTATTAAATAAAAGAAAAGCATATTTATTATGAATAAAAAAGACTGGAAAGACCAAACAAAGTGAAAACAAATTGGGGCACAACTATACCCAAGTCGATATACTTAATATTTATAATAAATTTTATTCTTCACAAAATTTGATTGAATATTTAATAAAAATTAATTGATTTTTAAAATTTTTATTTATGATGTTAATTAAATGTAAAATCATTTCAAATTTATCTTATATATATATTTCAAATATAATAATGCATATATAAAATTTAAAAGTAAAACTTGTTTTTGAAGGGGGTCATGGCTCCCATTAGGTCTAAGATTTTTTATGTTTTCCTTTTATATACATACTATAGCCCTCCCTAATATAGAAGTAGACCCCTCTAATATTTTTATGGTATTAAAAATAACATTAAAAAATTTATTCTTAATAAAATAAAGGAAAAATCTTTTTTGAAAAGTCAAATTTTGAGAGCAAAAATTGGAATATGAAAAGAGTCATCTCCACTCTTAGCACTCACGCTACTTTCCTCATCTCTTCTCCTTGTAGTTGTCGGATGCGTCATGAACCAACTAAAAATTTGACTAAGGTAAGTGCACCTAACAATTAATAGTCTAGCTACGGTGAGCAAATATATCGTTCCCATGAAAACTAAAAATACTACTAAATGCTATATTTTTATTATTTAACCGAATAAATCGAATGATTGATTAAAAACTAAAATTAACTAAATTAATTACTAACAAACATGACGAAGAACAAAATAGGAAAATAACTGATTAATAATCAAGAAGCAAAACAATACCCATGAAAGAATTCACTTAGATTTCATATGTCACTATCAATCTAAATTGCACAATTTCTTTACTTAGTATCTTGATCCGTAGAAATCTATAAATTATGCAAGTATCTCTTTCAAGAGTAAGAGTAACTGACTCTAGGTTGATTAATTGAAATTTCTTTCTAATTAAAACCCCTATTATTGCATTAACTTGTACTATGGATTCTCCTATTAGATTTGACTCTAATCCTATAGATTTATATCGTCCTATTTTTAGGATTGCATGCAACTCCACTCAATTATGCAAGTTTCACTCCTAAACAGGGTCTAATCATCCTCTGACTTAAGCACATCAAACATGGATTAATAGTCTAGAAATATTAAACTAAGAATTAAGTACATATAATTGAGAATAAGAAACTAAGTATTTAGTACGTAAAATAAAAATCAAACGACAGAATCCATCATAGGGTTCATCTCTCTTAGGTATTTAGAAAATTAGTTCATACTTGAAAATAAAACATCCAATATATAGAATAACTGGAAGAAATAAAGAAACTCATGATAGTCTCCTAAGAAATCAACTGGGAATCTTCAATCTTGATGGAAATATGCTTCAGAATAGACTTCAATGGTGTTTTTAAGTTGTTTTTTTGAATATTCTATGATGGTTCACCCTTATCTTTTTATTTTTGTCATATATACGTCTTAGGATGTTTGAAAAACCTAAAAATTGTGTTTTTTTGCAGTCCAGAGTGTCAATCCGTGCACCAGACACGACCTACCACATGGTCGTGTGGTAGCCCGTGTGGAATGGGTCAACCCGTGTGGCTCCTATAGTTTGCTCCAATTTTCCAGTTTTCTCTGCTTTTGCTCCTAAACACTCTATTAAACATAAAAAAAATGAATTAAAAGGATTAGGAGTATAAAATTCACAATTAATAACGAATAATCACCCAAAAACGCATTAAGAATAATGTTAAAATATGTTACTTTTAGCACTTATCATTGTCCCCACTTGCAAGTTGTTGAAATCATATATTTTGATATATAATGTGGAACAAATTTTTATCTAATTTTTTATAGTATAATTAACATACACAATATATGTTATAGGAAAACAAAAAAATAGTTTTATGTAGCACGTCTAATTTTAGGTCGACCTTCCCAAGGTTAACATTTTGGTTCCGTCACTGTTTTTGAATAAATTAAAAAAAATATATATTGTGTATATATAATACTTGTGAAAAATCCGTTGAAATAATATAGAAAATCAAGTAGCAGCACAAAGGAAGAGGGCAATAACTTTTTTTTATGTTTATTAATAGATTAATACCCCAAACCAATATAAAATAAGGAGAATTTTATCTTAATATATATTTTTTCTAACTTTTCAACCTAATTGGGAAAGTAATTTTCCCACCTTTTATCATTGGAATCTTATTGCCGTGTTCATGAAAAAATAACTCTGAAGGGAAAGTTAGATTTCAAGAAAAATAAATAAATTTGACATACTTAACATTGAAATCACTTTCCAACTTATTAAATTCTCAAGAAAGTGACTAATTTTCATCATACCAAACGCTATCTAATATTCAGAAGAATCACATTCCTATAGTTTAAGTAAACTTCCTAAAGAAAGTTACATTTCAAGGAAAGTTGATATATTTTGATATATCGAGAAGATTTATTTTCCCACCAATTAAATTGATTTGAATATGTTAGAAGTCCCTGTATTATAGTGAAATTTAAAATTTAATTTTTATATTTTGAGTGATTGTATTTTAGAGATGAGTTTAGTGTTATTTGGTCAAGTGGAAAAATAATTCAATAATTCATTAATAAAAACAACTTAAAATTTAACTCTTAATTGAATATAGGTCTCCGACCGGACTTAATTGAATAAAAGCTCCTGATGGCTTAGGTTCCCTTCTTGCAATAATTCGGGCCATCAGCTCCTTCAAGGAAGCATTGTTATCTTAGGCACACCGAGGGTGTCAGCGGGTAGATTATCCGGCTGGCGCCGATCATTATATCTATGAAAGGTGAACCGAGTAGAGTCCTCTGGGTGGAGCGAATCGTTTCTTCTGGGGCTGAGCGGAGCTCTTCAACCAATTGCTCGTTTTGAGCATTTTTCTAGTCAAGCAGGCGTTGGCACTCTTGTTGTTCCTGGAAACGGTGCTGTTGCTCAGAGAGTTGCTCCTCCATGCGCCTCATTTTCTCTTCCATCTCAGTGACTTTGATGCTAAGAGCCAGAGGGCTGCTGATGAGAAGCTTGGTCCAAAGGAGTAGCTATAGTAGTGGCTTTGAGAGGGTGTAGCCAGCAAGTAAGAGAAGAAGGCATGCTGCAGGTACCATGCAAGGAACTCCCTAAGGTCAGAGGGAGATGCACCAGAGGCTGGCTGGAACTGGGAGGAGACAGGCTGAGCAGAATCGTGGGCTGATGGCAGTGGGAAGTGATGCAAGTAGCTGAGAAAGTGATGGAAGAGGCTGAGAGAGTGATGGATAGACTGGAAGAATAGTGTAGGAGTGATGGGATAAGTAACATATTAAGTAATATACATACAATTTTTTTTATTTTTATATAAATTTAATACTTACGTTATATTATATTTTATATATAATTATGTTCACGTTCCATGCGTTTAAAACTGGTATAAAAAATGCATAAAAACTGGGGACTTTTTTAAGTTTCTACACGTATAAAAAATGTAAATTCTCTTCGGATAGGAATGGCTTTAATCTATGGAAAGGATTAAGTTTAGTATGAAATATTGTTATTATTTTTAGTGGTTTCTCCTTATTTTTAGATAATTAGTTGTGGTGTATTACTTGAAATAGTTAAAAAAAGAGAATGATGAGGACGAGTCTCCCTCTCCCTCAACCAATCAAACCCTTAAAAATAGATTACTTGAATCCCAAAATAACTCAACCCCCTCTCTATAAATCTACCAATTGTTACCAGCTTTTATACTCAGGAAAGAGCAGTAAACAAATAAAAGTGAGAACGAAAGAAATGGCAAATATTCCCATAATCGCTCTTTTCTGCTTCACCATTTTTGTTTCGTCCTCACTCAATTTCGTCTATGGGGCTGAAAATATGAGCTACGTCGTCGTAGGCCATGTTTACTGTGACACTTGCCGTGTTGAGTTTGAGACCAAACTCAGCGAACCCATCGCTGGTATATAATCAAATTACTACTCATTCACTCGTTCTTTTTTCTGTATTTTAAATATACGAACACAAAATGAAAATAATTTATACGTTCAAGTTGGGTTGACAAATTAATGTTTTTGATATTTCAGGAGCAGTAGTGAAACTGGAATGCAGGAATCGTACAGACAATCACCTTACCTTCCAGAGCCAAGAAATAGTGACTGACGAACGTGGAGACTATCACATTGTAGTGGAAGGCGATTATGAGGAATCAGACTGCGACGTCGCCTTGGTGAGGAGTCCCAACCCGGATTGCAATGATCCCTCCGAAATGTGGAGGATATCCAGGGTGGTTCTCACCACACTTGACGGCGTCAGCGGTGAACTTCGGTTTGCCAACAATCTTGGGTTTAAGAAGAAGGTTGCTCTTCCTCAGTGTACTCAAGTTCTTCAAGAGATAGGCTATTATGAGCTTAGCCAAGAAGCTGGAGACATTGCCCCTTGGTCAGAACTATAATATGTATTTTCACTTCAACTTTTTCTAAAAGCTCGGCATTAGCCTATAATAAAAATTGAATCATTATTATTCTACTATATGTTTATCATTTTAATTTCCTTGCCATTGAGTCAAAGTGTTAAATAAAACAACGTAAAACATAAACAACAATAACAATAACGTTAAATCCAGCTTTTGGCGCACTGGCCATCGACTCATAGGAATTTAAAGAGAACTTTAAGCAGAAAAAAACAAACAAGAAAGCAGCAGTCGAGGAAATCATGGCTTTACCCCTGGTTGGCTTTTGTCTCTTGCATGATTTCATGCGTTGTAGCAATAGTTTCTCATTCCTATTACAAAGGTGATCAATACTACTCCCCAGCTGATGCACTGGATCAAAGACGTCCTCTAATAAGATGAAGTATAGGTAAAGTCTTATCAGTTGTTCCAAAGAATGTGCTGCATCAACCTTCAGTGTTTGAGATGTTAAAGTCCCATGCATCAAGCTTCAGTGTTTGTTGTGATTTGGTCAGCTTCATCGGCTGAGGCTTCTTTTGAATGGGGTTTTGCGTTGGGAATGAAAGGCAAAACATCTGCCACTGAAACACAACTTTATTTCGGAGGTGTTTGGAATACCTCCGGGGGAGTGTTCTAAAGGCATTGCCCAATTATTTTTTTTAACTGGAGTGAAATAATTACTACTACAACCTTTTATTTATTTATTTATCATTTATTTGTTATTATTGTTAAATTGATTTTTTTAGTTTAAATATAATCTTAATATGTATTATCATTTAATATATATCTAATATAATTTTAATAAATTGTTTCTAATATTTAATCTTAATTATAACATAATTTTAATGTATATTATTATTTAAATGAATGAAATTTTAATAAATTTTAAAAATAGAATTGACCCAATATAATTTTAATTATAATTTTTATTTAATTTAAAAATAAATTTTAATGACTTATTATATATCACTTTATTTAATTAAGATATCACTTCACTATATTAAATGCAATGACTTTGCAAGTCACAAAGTCATTTTTCATTATATATCACTTCACTTCAGCTTCGTTTATTTGTTGAATATGTTTTAGTTACAATATCTTTAACAATATCGATAATACTTTAGTTACAAAACTATCATATAATAAAAATATATTGGTTACAAAATCAATTTGTAACCTTGTAAATTTATATGCTAAAACTTTTACATAATAGTATATAATAGTGTTAAACAGTGGCGAATCTAGGAGTGGCTGGCATAGGCCCGGCCCTCTAAAATGGAAAATGTTATTTAGGTTCTCTAATTTTTTTAAAAATTTAAATTAGTAAAGGTAAAATTTCACTTTGGCACCCCTAAAATTATAAAAATTCGATTTAATCCTTTAAAATTCTAAAGATATAGACTATAAAAAATTAAAATTTCATTTGGCTCCCCCTAAAAAATTGTTCTGACTTCACCTCTGTTGTCAAATACGAATTCAAGAGTATAAGGTTTCCAAGTTGCTTAGATTCATATATAGACTGAAGCAAGTTTCCCGTTAATGGAACCAATGATTTGATCAAAATGTTGATGAATCTTGGGCTTATAAATGTATAACTAATAAAAATGTGGTCCTTCTAATTCTATATGTGATAATATGTTACTCATTATGAATGATGTAAGAAATTATCATCGGCTAAACTAGGGTTAACATAATAGTTTGACCTAAAGAACACAGGTGAAGCCAATTAAGTTCTAGGCATTCGATCCATAGCGATTGAAAGAGCAAAATGATAACTTTATCACAAGATTCATACATAAATAAATTCACATTCGTAATATATATAAGAGAGAGAAAACTAGAGTAGTGTAAAATGTTGGAAAATTAGGTTTGGAAAACACATTGAAAAAATAGGTTTAAGGGAAAACTATATTGTTTCCAAAACAAGAACTTGGGCGTGTTATCTAAATTCATAAACACTTAATCAAAACTCGTACCATTTGATCCGTCTAGGATAAATGCTTCGACCGAGTAGTCTTCTCCGCTATCCTTAAGCTCACGTCTGCTGAGTGTGGACTCGCTTCGAATTGAAAAAATTCTTCACAAAATTACCAGTGAGGAAACTTCATAATTTCTTTAAACTCTAAGGGTCAAATTGTAAATATAAAATATCTTTAGAAATTTTTTTTGAATAATTCTTCAGAGAATTTTCTCTATACGATTTTTTTTTGAATTCAAGTGTATGAGAATAATAATCCAGACTCTCTTTATATAGAGAGAGTTCAATTTTCTCAAAATTACTAAGACTTTTCAAATTAATTTTTCAAGAAAATTCTTTAATTAAATTCTTTAGTTGAACAATTCTCACGACCGCCTAATTCAATTACACATCGAATAAACAGACTCAATTAAATTATTTCCAAAGTCATAGAATTTTCTTCTGATTCAATTACACATCGAATAAAATTCTTTTCTTCCAATTAATGTTTTAAATAATATACCATAGCATGTATATATGTTTGAATTTGTGGTTTTATGAATGTTTTGTGTATCGTATGTAAAAAGATGTTTTTACCATTGAATGTTTTTTTCATGATTTTCCTAGAAGAGCATGATTTTAAGGCTTGATTGTTTAATTTCATATATTTTTTAATGATTAAGCGTGTACCCATATGGTGTGAATGGCGGCTTATGGTGTGTTTTGTGGTTAGTAAGGAGAGTCACGTAAGTGCCTAATGTGACGTTTCGAATTTGAGTTGGACCCTCCCAACCGGGTTTGGGGTGCCGCATAATGCAATAACTATCAGCCCATCAAAAGCCCAAAAACTGAAGACTAGCTAGCGTAATAACAATGGAAACCCAGTCAAGCCCAACCCTACAACACAAAGACTTAGGCACCAAAACTTCCATCCATAACCACCAGGCACTGCACAGAGTTGTACTTAGAAAGAAAGGAGCACCACATCTCGCCCAAAAGTTGACCCACCCCATGTTGCATAAACAATCGAAACATGACAACCAACAACATCCAAAAACAGAGATTCACTCACATTCAACAAAGTCAAAGCATGAATAGAGACCAAAGCCATAGAGCAACCTTCAGCCATCGATGAACAAACCAATGCATTGATCCCCAAGCACCCACTTCCCGGTAGCCAGTCATGCAATCTAGAAAGACAACCAAAATAAAAGCAGTCTACAACTACTGAAAAAATAAGGATTAAAAGAGAGAGAGAGAATGGGAAAAGATAGGAAAACTATTTGACTTAAGGTCTTTAAAACTGGACGGGTAATATTATGCCAAAGAACTATTGATAATTTGACTTTAAATTGTTAATATTTTATAAACATTATATATGAAATACCATTTAACCTATATATCATGTAATCATCGAATTTTCTTGATAGAAGAATCCATATCAGAACATGAAGTATTAGCTCAGTTTAAAGAAGAGAAACATTTTGGAAAAAGTTGTATCCTGCATTGGAAATAATGCCCTTATTAATTGAACTAAGACTCAATTCACATGGGTGATGATGTTTTTTATTTTAAGTATTTGCATGATTCTGAATGTACTGCAAAACTAATTCAATTGCAAAAGTCATATAAAGATTCAGTTCATCTCAATGCTCTTAATGTGATTTTTGATTGGCTTACTAACATTTTTATTGAATGAATTATAGGTGTCAAAAGCTAAGAGGTAAGAAAAAATCGAGAGAATTGATATCTTAATGTAGTAATAAAAGGCGAGTGAAGCTGATTGGAACCATCACTGAGTACTTTTTAGATGGTGTTACCAATCTTCCTATAGATCTAAATTAATGTTGTTAGATTTTACATTAATTGCATTTCATATAGATTGTATATTTAAGTTGCATTACAAGTTTACGTTTCTTGCATGTTTTTGTTTCAAGTCATTTTCTTTCTTTTATTTGTGTAGGACCGAGTAGCAGGAGTCAAATAAGCATCCAACGAAAGCTCCAAGGCTAACATAGACAAGATGGAGATCGGAAAGGCTAAAAACCCATAAGTCTCCAAAACCACGTCAGGGTACACCCATAGCCAAGTACCGCAACGTCCAGGCTTTCTGCTTTTCATGACATAACTCCCTGATTTCTCTGGATTATTTTACGCCTAAGCCATCCAAAACTCAAGTTAAAAGGCTATTCTTTTTAACTTACAATGATTATATTATATTAATTTACCCTAGACCTATCCTATTAAGATTATATAATTTTACTCAACTTACCATTCTCTAATCCTCTGTTGGGGTTATCAGGACATAGAACAAGGAAGCAAGATGCATGAAATATTTTTACTTGCTCACAATCTTACAGCAAGGGAGATTATGGCTGATAGCTCATTTTGCTCATTCACTCAACTAGAAAAACAATACATTTATAATCAAAATACATCACCAAATATTCAACTAATCCCACTAATCAGCATTGGGACTATTAAAACATTGCTTGTACACATGAATAAGCTGAATTATCAGCTCAATCATTACCTAAACCCATCAAAACATCTACAACTAAGTTCATTTTCAACCAACTAAATTACATTGCAACTAAAGAATATTCGCATCAAATGCTGCAGCATGCATACAAGCTACATACACTCAACAAAATCATCATAACAACATACACTTTAACAAAAACATAATATCAACATGGTTGGCCATTTTCAACACTCCTCCTTGGCCTCCATGCTGCAAATACCAATCATTCATCAAGTTTTTTGAACTTGGCTGTCCTTAGATGCTTTGTTTCAAGTTAACTTAGCTCAAGCAATTCATTTTCAACCTTGGCTTCATTCCCAACCAAATCTAACTTACACACTTGACTATCCCAGTCTTTTGTGCCAAAGATTTGTTCATCAAATGGAGTCTTCTCCTCCTTCACAGCCTTGGTTGGCAACTTGCCTTCAAACACATCTTGCCTTATTTCTTTGTTCATTGTAGTCCTGTTTCTTCTTGCACATACTCCCTCATGCTGTGGAGTGTTTTCATGCACATACTCTATGTAACAGCCCGGTTTAGACCCTAGACCAAGATTGTAAAATTATTTTAATATTATTTTTGGCATTTACAGCATATTATTTGATATGTGTGAAAATTTCGTGAAGTAATTTTATCGTTTGAATGTCTAAATTGATAAAAGGACTTAATCGTGTAAAATGCAAAAGTGGCATGCTATTTGTTAAAGTGCTATATTGTTATGGATTTTATAATGTGGGGTCCTTAAAGTGAAATTTGGCCATTTAATATTATCATGGACGGTAGTGGACAACCATTATATGGTTTTCATATTATTATTTTAAGGTTAATATGGTAAATGTATAATAAAATGTAATTAAATAAAACAAAACTTAAAATGGCCATTATTATCATCTTTTTGACCGATTTCTAAGTAGAAAAGAAGCCATGGATGAAGCCTTTAAGTTCGGCACCTAGGGAGCTTGATTCGGGTATGTGTTTTGCTCGGTTTTTGATAATTTTTATGTTTTTGAGATTGTTGCTTTGTTTACGAGTTAGCTCATGCTTTAATTTTTGAATTTGATGATGAATTTGTTTTTTGATGATGAAAAATAAATCTTTTTTATAGATTATTATGTTTAATTAAGTGATTTTGATAAAAATGTGTATTAAGGATTAAATTGTGAAATTTGTAAATTGAGGGGTCAAATTGTGAAATGAATTGAATAAGTGGGCTGCTAAAGACCAAAGGTAAATTCGGCCTAACATGGGTTTGTTGAAATTTTGAGTAATTTGTGTTATTTTAAAATATGGACTAAATTGTGAAAATGTGAAATGTTAGGGGCTAAAATGAAAAATGCCCAAATTATGTATTTTTGGATGAAATTGAATGAATATTTTATTAAACAAGTTAAATTTGTATTGAATTAGATCAAGAAAAGAGGAAATCAGATTTGGATGGGGAAAAGTCAAAAATTGTACGAGGTAAGTTCATAAGTAAATAAATGCTATTAAATTCAAAAATATGTGTGATATATGTGCTGAATTGAATTATAATAAGTATATGTGTACATGCCAAATTGAATTGAGCATTGGAGAACTAGTTACGAGCTTGAATCAATCGAATTATGATGTCTAAAATCCCCGTACGAACCATAAGAATAGTATAGGATACATATGTCATGACATAGGATTCCGATATGAGTTATCTGTAAGACCACGTCTGGGACATTGGCGTCAATTTGAGATTTATGTGTAAGACCATGTCTGGAACATCGGTATCATACACGATTTCGTGTAAAACCTTGTCTGGGATAGTGGCATCGATATTTGATTACATGTAAGACCACATCTGGGACATTGGCATTGTACGAGCTTCCGAGCTATCCGAGTATCCTTATTGATTCCGAACGGTTCAATAGACAATATCGAGAAATAAATGATTATGTGAAAGTACATCTGATTCAGGTACGTACGATGTGTATATGATATTCAAAAATGAAAGGTGAGCATATTTCCAATGGTGATATGTGAAATACATGACATGGAATGAAATGTATGTATACAAATGAATGTTATGATACATATGCTCATGTATGAAAGTGAAAGTAAGTAAAGTACTTAATATGATCATATAAATTTACGAGTATGATGAATGTACATGTGGTTGAGATTTGTTAATTTCGGCCTATTTAAATTAAATTATCGATATAATTAAAATAATTTATTTGCTTATGGCTTACTAAGCTTTCGAAGCTTACTCCATGCGTTTTTCCTATGTTTTGCTCGGGTTGGAAGTTGTAGGAGACCTCATCACACTATCCGATTATCGCTTCGGTAAATAAAAACTTTGAGTTTTTGGTTATGTGGCATGTATAGGCTAGTTTTGATATATTTGGTTTGAAATTTGTTTGTGTATAGCCATGCGGAAATGGCTTGATCATGATGCTAATGTTGGTTATATGATTCGACAATGAGGAATGGTAGTAAGATGTATATTTGGTTTATTAGTTAACTCATTTTGGAAGCATGAAAAAGTGGTATAATGTGGCTTGAAAATGTGGTAAAATGATGATTATATTTTGGGTAAGCTTGATGGTCATTTGAATAACTATAAGTGGTATATTGTTTTGATGTTAAGTTATGAGATAGCATATTTAGCTTAAAAGATTGAGTGATGGTAACATGGTTAATGATTCGGTTAGATGATAATACTGGTATGTGTTTATAATTGTTATGTAATGACTATGCTATGCTATGTGAATTTGGCTATTTGGTCTGGCCTATTAATGACCTATGTTTTAAAGTATAAATTGCCTTGTAAAATGATTTGTGAATGGTGGAAATTCCTTAGGTCATTTTGTGAGATAAATTATGATATATGATGTATATTTATATTCGGCTAATGATAGGTAAAATAAATTCATACGCCTATGACATGGTTGTTTTGTGGTTCGGTATTTAAAGGTCAAGTTGTTGGCTTAAGACTTGATTTCGAAATGTGTTATAAAAGTGGTTGTCTATTCGGTTATGGTATTTGGCTCTTTTAACATGGTTTTATGTTTGGATGAATATTAGGCCGTATAATATGGTTTGTTTTGTCTCAAAATGTGAATATGCTTAAGTTAATAAAATAGATGTATACAAATGGGTATCTTGATATATGCTCGATATTTGAAATGAAATATGATTTATTATACTTGAGATATTTGAATGCTAAGTAATTGATTTGGTATGGTGAAATGCACATAAGGCTATAATGTTGGAACAAGGTTATATTTGACAATTTTGTGAAGTTGTTAATGTTGCTTATGCTAATGGTCAAAAAGCCATGTGATATGATTTATTTGGTTTAATATGCACATGTATAGAATTATGAAGAAAAATGTTTGATTTTTATTAGCTATTCAAATACCATTAAGGTGATGTGCAAATGATTCGAGTTATGTATTTATAAAGCATATAATGAATGGCTTTGAGGCATGTTTATTGGTTGAAAGTATGATTATGTGTATGATTTGGATAAGGTATGCATGAAATGGTACAAAATGATGTGGATTAGGTATGCATGAGTAGGAGAAGAAATGTGGCTTAATCCAAGCCTAATTTTGTGCCACATGGCCTGGACACGCGGGCGTGTGACCTATGCAACTTCGAAAAATGTTAAATTTTGATAAAATTTTATGTGTGTTCGGTTTAGTCCCAACCTCTTCCTAATGCATGTTTAAGGTCTCGTTGACCTAAGAAAGGGACTTTATGATGATGTTTGACTATGAGATGATGATGTATGACTTCTAATTGTGAAGTGATTGCGAAATGTTCTGATATGTCTGGAAATGCCTCGTAACCCTAGGGTGTTACGCTCCATCAACTCCTCATTCAGCTTATCCCAAGCTTGTTTGGGAGTCTTACAGGAGTGAGCTGTTGCTGTCTTTTTTACAAGCAGCCCTCAAAGATGACAGGTTTTAACAACTTGTCTTTCTTAACAAGCAGCAGTAGACAAAACAAGCCCTCAAAGACTTGGGCTCATGATACCATTTGTTGGGGTTATCAGGACATAGAACAAGGAAGCAAGATGCATGGAATATTTTTACTTGCTCATAATCTTGCAACAAGGGAGATTATGGCTGATAACTCATTTTGCTCATCCATTCAACTAGAAGAAACAATGCATTTATAATCAAAATACATCACCAAATATTCAACTAATTCCACTAATCAACATTGGGACTATTAAAACATTGCTTGTACACATGAATAAACTAAATTATTAACTCAACCATCACCTAAACCCAGCAAAACATCAACAATTAAGTTCATTTCCAACCAAACTAAATTACATTGCAACTAAAACCAAAAATATGTTGCTACAACATGCACAATTGCTGCAGCATGCATACAAGTTGTATGCACTCAACAAAATCATCATAGCAACATGCACTTTAACAAAAACATAACAGCAGCATGGTTGGCCATTTTCAACAAATTGTTGGAGTTTTTGTAGGAGTAAAGGAAGAAACACAAGACACAAGACAAGTCAGCAAGATACAAGAAATATTTTTACTTGCTCACAAATGTGCAGCAAGGGAGCTTATGGCTTTTAGCTCATTTTTTACTCACTCATTCATTAAGAAAACAATACATTTATAGTCAAATACATCACCAAATACTACCTACTACCACTAAGTAGCCTAGTAACTTGATAAACATTGCTTGTACACATAGACAAACCACCTAAACTAGTCATTCAACACCTAACGTATCAAGTTGTCATCAAGTTGTTCATTCTCAACTAGTTTGATTACAAGAGAAAACCTTACTATTACAACAAGCATATGTGCTGTAGCAAGTTTACAAGCTGCATGCACTTCAACCAAAAATATCACAGCAGCATGGTTGGCCAATTTTCAACACTCTTCCTTAGACTCCATGTTGCGAATACAAATCATTCAACAATTTTGAAGCTTGACAATCCCAAAATGCTTTGTTTCAAGCTGACCCTGCTTAAGCACTTCATTTTCAACTTATCTTCAACCATGGCCTCATACTCAACCAAATCTGACTCACACACTTACCATACTAGTCTTTTGTGCCAAAGATTTGTTCTTAAAACGGAGTATTTCCTCCATCACAACCTTAGTTGTCAACTTGCCTTTAAACACATCTTTCCTTGTTCCCTTGTTCATTACAGTCTTGTTTCTTCTTGGACAAATAGTTCATAAGTATAGTTTGCTTGCCTTCAGTTTGCCATTTTAGCTTGCACCCACTCGAGCTTGCATTTAGACCATCCGCCACTTCGGCTTGCACTAATTCAGTTTTGCATTTAAACTGTCCGCCACTTCGGCTGGCAATTCAAAAGGCTCACACTTTAACAGGCTCGTACTTTTCTTACTGTCTTCAACAGGCTTGAAACTATATAGGCCTCGCACCTTTTGATAAGCTCGCACCACTTGCACTTTCGGCAACTCGCATACTTTCCTTGAAACTCCTCCTTCAACTTATCCAAGCTTGTTTGAGAGTCTCACAGGGTTGAGCTATTGCTGTCTTCTCTACAAGCAGTCTTAAATGACATGCTTTGGCAGCTTCTTTCTTTTTAACAAGCAGTGAAAGCAAAAAAAAAAATATACAAAAACATACCATTTGTTGAGCTACAAGTGATCTCAAAGAAAACAACCCTTCAAAGATCATAAAAGCTCCGATACCAACTGTTGGAGTTTTTGTAAAAGCAGGAAGAAACACAGGACACAAGACAAGGCAGCAAGATACAATAAATATTTTTACTTGCTCACAAATGTGCAGCAAGGGAGCTTATGGCTTTTAGCTCATTTTTTGCTCACTCATTCAATAAGAAAACAATACATTTATAGTCAAATATATCACCAAATACTACCTACTGCCACTAAGTAGCCTAGTAATTTGATAAACATTGCTTGTGATATAAACAAGCCACCTAAACTAGTCATTCAACACCTCATGTATCAAGTTGTCATCAACTTGTTCATTTTCAACTAGTTTGATTACAATGAAACAAAAGAGAAAACATTGTTGTTACAGCAAGCATACGTGTTGCAGCATGTTTACAAGCTGTATGCACTTCAACCAAAAATATCACAACAGCATGGTTGGCCAATTTTCAACATCTTCTTTAAGTTTCAAAGTTTTAATAAGAAATCAAGGGAGCATCTTTGGTGACATCCTTCTAACTCATTCTTTATCTATTTTTCTCATTAAATTTTTGTGATTCTTGAACATGTCGAAAAATGTTCTGATTACTAAACCTCCTTCTAAAAGAGACACCATTCTAGGCATTTCTTTATTGCTAAAAGATTTTGTGGTCTTATAGTAATTAATATAGGGGCAAAGTTAGAATTTTTTTTAGAGGATTAATCGAAATTACACTATATGTTTTTATGATTGTAAAAAAGTAATTTTGCTATTTTAATAAATTATATCTTTATAATTTTTAGAGGATTAAATTAAATTTTTATTGTTTTTAAAAGATTAAAGTGTAATTTTACTATTATTAATTTAAAAATTTATAAATTATAAAAAATAAAATTTTCATTTTAAGGACCTATACCTGCCAGCCACTAAATACACCCCTGAACTAATAGTTCATGATTGTTGCGCTTAAAAAGAAACCACAGCCCAAATACGAAATAACATTCTCTGGGAACTCTGTTAGTGTTATAGAAAATAAAATTAAAAGATAGAAAACAATCTTAAAATTAAATGAAGGAATTAATGATAAAAAATTAATTCAAGTATATTATATTTTCGCTTCAAAAAATAAAAAAGAAGATGAAACAACTTTATAATTTTTTTATTTTTATATAAAATTTAATACTTATGTTATGTTATATTATATTATATTATATTTATTAAAATAATTATGTTTAGGGGTAGATTCAAGCGCTGACAGGGTTTAGTCTTTCTAAAATGAAAAAAAATTCATTTAAGTATTTTATAATTTTAAAATTTTAAATTAATAATAATAAAATTGTACTTTAACCCCTCATAAATGATAAAAATTTTATTTAATCTTCTAAAAGTTATAAAGATATAAATTATTAAAATGATGTAATTACATTTTTACTATCATAAAATATACAATTTAATTTTGACCCAAGTCTTTTTTCTTACTTTGACCCTAGTTATGTTCATGTGCCACAATTTTAAAACTAATATTTCATACCATCAAAATTTACTTAGGTAAATTTTTATTAATAAACAAATTAATTAAAGACTACTATTTGGTATACTTGCAGTACCTTTTTTTATTTCAAAAATAGATTTAAAAAATTATCTTTTTTTTTGAAAATATTTATTTTTTAACATTTTACTATGTCCTATAAAATTCTTGTCAACCACTGACTGCTTATGAAGTTTAAAAACTACATTTACAATATATTATATATTTTTGTTTAATTAAATGCATGACAAATGGTGACTTTTTTTAGGTTCTACATGTATAAAAAAATATAAACTGTCCACAGAGGAATTGGCTTTAATGTAGATTTATATCAATTTATGGAAAGGATTAACTTTAGTATGAAAAATTGTTATTAATTTAAGATATATTTTTTAATAATATTATTTTTAGATAATTAGTTTTGTTTTATTGCTTGGTATTGTTGAAACAATTAAAAAGGGAGAATGACGAGGCGGAGTTTTCTGCTGCCTCTACAAATCAAACCTTCAGAAATAGCAACCGTATCTTAAAATAACTCAACCCCTCCCTATAAATCTACCATTTTCGCAAACTTTCATGCTCAGGGAAGAGTAATAAACATTAAAGTGACAACCAAAGATATGGCAAATATTTCCATAATCGCCCTTCTCTGCTTCACCATTTGTGTTTCCTCCTCACTCAACTACTCCCATGGGGCTGCTGAAGAAAAAATGCAGTATATGGTGGTAGGTCATGTTTATTGCGACACTTGCCGTGTTGAATTTGAGACCAAACTCAGCGAACCCATTAGTGGTATATGATCAAATTCTTGCTTTTTTGTTTTATTTCAAATATATGATAAAAGAATAAAAGTTATGTGTAAAAGTTGGGTTGACAAATGTGTCGAAATATGTTTGGTATTGCAGGAGCAGTAGTGAAATTGGAATGTAAGAACCGTACCGACGAAGCGATTACCTTCCAGAGCCAAGAAATAGTGGCTGACAATTTCGGAGACTACCACATCATAGTGGAAGGCGATTATGAGGAATCAGACTGCGATGTTGCTTTGGTGAGGAGTCCAAGGGCTGATTGCAGTGATCCCACCGAAGCGTGGAGAAAATCCAGGGTGGTTCTCACCACATTCGATGGTCTTAGCGGTAAACTCCGTTTTGCCAACAATCTTGGGTTTAAGAAGGACAAAGCTCTTCCTCAGTGCACTCGAATTCTTCAAGAGATGGGCTATTATGAGCTTAGTCAAGAATCTGGAGAACTTTCCCATTCGTCAGAACTATAATATGTATTTCCACTTCAACTTTTTTTAAAAGCTCAATTTATAAAGATGAAGTATTAGCTCGAGTCCATCTTCTTGAAAAACATTTTGGACCTTCGAAAAACTTGTAAAAGGTTTTTTATTACCAATGTTTGATTATAATGATGCAAAAGTTTGGTCATTTGAAGAGCTTATTGATATTTCACCGCAAAAAAGAAAAAAGAAAAAGAAGCAAGTATACATCTTTCAAAATCTACAGGCTTTCTAGCTACCTTTATTTACTTATTATCTTACACTTTTTTTTTTGGTATTATAATATAAAGCTTAGTTGGTTTTGGGGTGTTCGTGACGAATACAATGATTGTTTTATACATGGTGATTACTTTCCTTTCAAACAAAAACATATTATTCATTTCCAACAACTTATCTTTCTTGATATATACCATGAAAAATTGCATAGGAAAAATAGAAAAAGATTGGTGCATTGCTTAGTAACTCAAGGTGAAAGGTTGGTTATTCCAACTTTTTGAAATTTGATAGAAATCATTGTTTCTTTTTTCCATTTTTTATGCATATGAGTTATTTTCATAAATTGATCTATCTTTATTTTCTAATCAAAGAATAAAATTATTTTCATATTGATTAATTAAATATGAACCCTCAATTAAAAACGAGATCCAAATGATATCAAAAATGTTTTCAACCATTAATCCTCTAACATTTATAAAAGTGTTTGCATTTAAGAAATCGTCTAAGATTGATAAAAGTGGAAGAAAAAAAATTGGTAATGCTTTAAAAATGGAGGGGTAAAAATTTAAGCATGATTGATAAGTGGATGGTTGAAAATTTATAACAAAAAAATATTATTAAGTATAAAAATAATCAATAAAAATTTATACAAGATATAAATTATAATAAAAATAGTGTGATCCAATATACTAAATAAAACGCACAATTGAAATTAAAATAAGATAAAAAATTATAGTAGGATCATCTTAAAAATTATAGATTTTAGACATCAATAAAATAGTGCCACGTCATTAAACTTGAAATATAACAAAGTATTATTTTACACTCATCTATATCTAATATTTTCTTCAACTTAATTTAATTTTAATTAAATTAATTAAAATAATTACTTTTTTTAAATTATAAACAAATATCTTTTCTTCTTTTACAAATTTTAATTATTTTGTTTTTCATAAATTAATATTTTTTTATTTTTGTGAACCAATTTTTTTAAAAAAATAGTAATTTTTGTGTAATTTTTTCCATGTCATTGGCACATAATTTTGATAATTATTTTACCATGAATCTCGAACCTTGAACTCAAACCCTAAACCTTAAATCTTGAACCCCAAACCTTACAGTTCAAGGTTCGAGTTTGGGATTTAAGGTTTAAGGTTCAAGTTTTAATTTTGAGTTTGGGGTTCAGTGTTCAGGTTCGGGGTTCAAGATTTGAGGTTCAAGTTTGGGATTCAATGTTTAAGATTAGGGTTTAAGGGTTTGGGGTTCGGGGTTTGAAGTTCAAGTTTAAGGTTCAATAGTTTGGGGTTATGTGTTATAAGTTTGGGGTTTAGGGTTTTGATTTATGATTCAAGAGTTCGAGGTTACGGGTTTGGTGTTCGAGTTTTGGGTTTGGGGTTCGGGTTCGGGGTTTGAGGTTCAAGCTTAAGGTTCAATGGTTTGGGGTTATGTGTTATAAGTTTGGGGGTTAGGATTTTGATTTATGGTTCAAAGAGTTTGAGGTTACGGGTTTGTTGTTCGAGTTTTGGGTTTGGGGTTCTAGATTTGGGATTCTAGATTTAGGGTTTAGGATTTAGTGTAAAGAAATTACCAAAATTATGTGTTAATCACATGAAAAAAATTGTTCAAATGTTATTAAATGATTTGAAAGGGACCATGAATAATGTGGCGGGAAGGTCCATAAAATAATTTCTTTATATATGATTGTATAATAATAATTTTATATCTTTAAAATTTGATGGTGTGGCAAAATTTTATTGATGCCCAAAACCGCAATTTATAGGATTATCCTGATATAAGTTATTCTCATAAATTTATATATATATATTTAGATATTCCAAATAGACAAATATTTCATTGACAAAGGCACGTCAATAATAAATTATGTTAACGGTAGAAAATAGTCAACGTGCATGCTAACGGTTTGTTCATCTATTAAGACTTTAATTGAATAATAGTGTATTTTTTAATGATAATGGGTTTTGTATTTGATCTTGTATTTTTTGTGTGAGATTTAATAATAGGCTAAAGCGAATACTATCTTGTAAGTTTGCAGAGGCGAATCCAGGGGCTTAACAGGGTCCGGCCCCCTGAAAATAAAAATTTATTGTTTTGATTTTTGTTAAAAAATTTAAAATTTTAAAGTAATAAAGGTAAAATTATACTTTAGTCATTCTCAAAATTATAAAAATTTAATTTATTTCTTTAAAAATTATAAAAATATACACTATTAAAAATTAAAATTTCATTTGATCTTTGAGGCTCGAAGCGGACTAGGCCTTGTAAGTTGATGAAGATAGTCATATAGGCTAAAAGTAAATATAGAAGCATTTACGAATTTCGGAGCATGGTGTTCAGTATCAAACCAATACCATTTGTAATAGGCTAATTTTGGCTTAGGCCTAATCCAAAAATAAGCTAAATAAAAACCCCCAAAAAATAAAAGTCCAAATAATAAATAAAATAGCAGCCCAATCAAAAACCCAATTCAGGCCCAAACTATAAACCCCAAACAGCCCAACTAAACCCAAATCACTAACTCTAGCCCAAAGCAAAAGAAAAGCAAGAAACCCTAAGTAGAAAAAACAGCAGCCGCCGCACGCCGCCCTTCGCACCACCTTCTCCACATGTGCCGCCACGTGTGTACCTGCAAAATGGACTAGGAGAGTCCAAGAACAACACAAATAGTGTAAAAGTAGAAAAAAAAGGAAATTTCGGGCTATAAAAAGGCCCCGAATTTATGTATTTTAACACTCACGAATGAATCAAAGAAAAGTGGAAAAAAAATCAATTCAAGTGTAGAATTTTTTCAAAGGTAGTTGTTTTTTCGGTCTATTTATTTATTAATTTATTTTTTTATTTTGAAAGAAAACCAAATACAAAGGGTAAAAATCATACCTTTATGATGGAGGATGTGCCGATTCCGATGAAAATCAGTGTTTTTTAAAGCCGAGAGTTGAAAAAACAAAAAAAAATAATTTTAAAATTTTTCAGCCACCGCGGACGGCAGTGCCGGAGCCATGGCCGGATTCTGGAAAAGTTTGAAAGGGTGAGAGAGAGTTTGAAAGAAAGTTGTTTTGTTTTGTTTTTTCAAATGAAGGAATAGTGGGGATTTTAATTTTTTTTTTTGGTATTTATAGCTTACCCAAAACGGCGCCGTTTTGGGCCGAAGGGTAAGCACAAAAACGGCGTCGTTTTGTTAATGGCCCGTCCGACCCGACCCAATTTGTAGGAGATCCGCGTGTTTTTAAAGCCAAATGGCCTATTTGCGCGAATGGTCGTTCCGCTTTTGTGGCGCAATTCAATTAAACCCTATTTCATTATTATTATTTTTTTAAATTTCACCGTATAATTTTTGTATCATTTTATTTTGGCCCTTTTTTCAATGCTGCGTATAAAGGCCAGGGGTATTTCCTCAATCGGTCCTTGTTGTTTTATACGTGTTGCAATCAGGCCCTCGTCAACTTTTTATATATGTTTTAAATCAATGCCCTTAAATATCATTTAGTTTCAATTAAATCCTTCTTTCACTTAGTCTCACTATTTTAAAGTTTTTTTTTATTTTCATCATTATCAGACCTTTTTTTTATCATTGTAATTATTAATATTATCATTATTATTGTTATTATTACTTATTTTTTTAATTTCATCTTTTAAATCCCTAATTTATTTAACGTTAGCCTTTTAAAATTTAGATTTTTTTGTTTTATTCTTATTTTGAGTTTTATTATTGTCCTTTTTAGCTATTTTATGTATTATTTTAAATTTCTCTTTATTATTCCTTTATTTCAAAATTTTCATATGTTTTAAAAAATTTGTTATGAAAATTTTTTACTTTTAAATGATCGTGTATATTATTCATTGAAATTTGTTTTGTATGTTATTTACCTTAAATTGTTGCATTATTTACTTTAGAATTGTATTATATATTATTTCCTTGCGTCTTCTTTGATTAATTGAGATAATATGTGTCATTATGAGTGTCAATTGCTCATTCGTATTTTAATTTGTTGTTATTCATCAGTGCAACTATAGACTTACGATTTGCCTTCCATATTACCTAAATTTCTACTCCCATGTCAGTAAAATTTTCTTTAAAAATGTTGTGTGATAAGATTTGCAATGCATGGTTTTTGGGATGACGAGAAATCGTGCCCTAACTTACGGGGTTTCGGTTTTCTCGTCAAACCTCAATAATTAGACATTTTAATATTTCAAAACTCACAGTTTTTTAATAAAATTAAAATCAAGTTTTATGTCATATTTGGAACTCTGAGAAGTCGTGCCTTAACTTACGATGTCTCGATTTTCTCGTTGAATTAAGATGACCAAACATTTTCAAATTTCAAAAATACGAAATTTTGATAAAGTTTTTTCAAGGGTTAACTTATTCTCAAGGATTCAAGTGTTGTGTCCTAACTTACGGGATACGGCACTTTGTCGCCTTGGGACGAGGAAACCTTTAGTACATTCATCCAAATTTTGTTTTTTTCAAGTATTATTTTTAAAAGTGGCATTAATAAAAAGAGGAATCGTTTTTAAACTTTTTAAATTTTCGACGTTCGACTTTAAGGCATTAAACAATCAATTCAGTACCAATTTTGGGCGTTACGAGGGTGCTAATCGTTCCTCACACGTAACTGACTCTCGAACCCGTTTTTCTTAAAACTCGTAGACCAAAATCATTTTTAAGGTGACCCGATCACACTTCAATAAAAGATCGGTGGCGACTCCCAATTTTCATTTTTAAGTCGAGTACTAATTTTTGTTTTAAAAAAATGGTTTCGACAGTTTGGCGACTCCACTAGGGACTTGTTAGAGAGTCGAGCCATAAATTGATCAAATTTTGTCTTATGGTCGGAAAATTAATTTTTTTTTGAAATTCATAATTTCCCATTTGCATTCAATTTCATTTCCATTATAGCATGCTTGCTTGGTTTAAGTCTGTTAGTGTATTTGCATTGCATTACATGATTTGGACGATTTTACCTTCTAAGTGGGAGCGAGAAACTAGTCCTTTGTGAGGTTTTCACCTCCGTGCAGGATAGTGGACCGCTTTTGAAATACATCTGTACCTATGTCTTCCTGAGATTTTCATCTCCGTGCAGCCATAGGGAAATGTATTCCCCTGAACTGAACTCGGTCCATATGAGCCTATAATGGGTGAGAATCGAGGAATCTTCTGGTTCAGGTACCTTTGCTCTAGAAGCTAAAACCTCATGTAGTGAACTTTAAGGACTTGCCTTAGGTAGAACTATATCAAACCCTAGTAGATTCCTGAATAGGTACTTTACTATTTCCTATTTGTGTTGAATTTTGTTTTTATACATGATACTAACTTTTGTGTGTTGTCCTTTGATTGCATGAAATTTTGATTGCATAAAATTTCATCCTAAAAGGCCTTGGTTCATATTCGGTTACTAGATAGAGAGCTTATCATGGAAAATGGATTTCTTGATAAAGTGGAGGATAATGCGACTGTCCAAACCTGGTCTGAGGCAATACAGTGGGAAAAAGGTGATAGTTTGGCCGAAGGATATGTATCAGAATTGTAGGACTTCACTCGCATTAGTGTAACCCAGAATAGTCTGCAGGAATTAAAAGAAATCTGGGATCAGTGGAACGATGAGGTCAAATAGCTTTTTTATTCTAGCTATGGAGATCTGCCTTATCAGCTTGACATAAAGGTGGATAAGCACTTGTTTCGTGCCCTCGCCCAGTTTTAGAATCCTGCTTACATTTGTTTCACTTTTGGGGGAGGTGATTTGGTACCTACAGTGGAGGAGTACATGGCTTTACTTCGTTGCTCGAATATTCAAGCAGATAGGGTTTACTCAAGATCTGTCAATGTCTCAACCTTTTTGAAGAAATTGGTAAATATCACCGGGATGAGCGAACAATGGGTTGTAGCGCGGATCAACCAGAAGGGGGATAGCAAATGTATTTCTTGAAAGAATTTGAGGGATCTAATTCTAGCACAACCAGATGTAAAGAGGAAAGTTGATGTCTTTGCCTTGAGTGTTTACGGCCTAGTTGTATTTCCCAAAGCCTTGGGACACGTTGATGAAGTAGTCATCGATCTTTTTGACCGACTGGATAAGAAGGTTACACCAGTTCCGGTAATTTTGGCAGAAACCTTCAGGTCGTTGAACGAATGCCGGAGAGCAGGTGAGGGTAGATTCATCGGATGTACGCAGCTTTTTTTAGCATGGTTCCATAGTCACTTTTGGAAAGTTGATAAGGTTTCTTATCGGGTTTTCTCCAAAAATCATTCACGTTTGAAGGAGATAGTGGCTATACAGAGGATGGATGATATCTCGAAGGAAAAATGGATGGAAATTCTTCGAAATCTTCGAGAAGAGGATATTGAATGGAGATCTCCTTGGATGCTTCTAGATGAGATCTTATATAGATGTGGTAATTTTGATTGGGTCCCCCTACTTGGGATTTAGGGAGCTGTTGGCTATGCACCATTGCTAGTGCTAAGACAGTATAGGTCAAGGCAGTTCGTACCTGCAATTCAAGGACTAGCTCAGTTAAAATTTTCATATAAAGGTGATGGTTACAAGAAAAATATTCGAGAGATGTCCAATTCTTGGAATCAGACTCGACGGATGAAGAGATTGGAAGTTGGTCCGATAACGACCCCTGAATATATCGAATGGTGGGGTAGAAGGATTAATGATAACATCTCTGGGCCAATTCAGGGAGACAGTCAGCCGACATGAAAACATCTGCAAGTTGTCCCCTCTGAGTTAGAAATTATAACACAGGTTTTTAAAAGAAAGAATGCAGAGTTAGAAAAGAAGATAGAACAAATGGAAGAAGAGAAGATGAATTTGAGACTAGACATGGATGTTCAGAAGCTAGAAACTGAGAAATTAAGAAACGGGAAGAATAAGGCTAAGGAAGATTTGGATAGTTTCAAAATAGATTATAAGAGGTTGTGTTATGCGATGAAGGCTGCTGGCTTGGGGAAAAATTCAGAGCAGTGGTGTCAGGAAATTCAAGAGGAAAAGATCAAGGCCGATAGATGGGAAAGGAAGTTCCAGGAGGGCCAGATGTGAAATGAGACCTTAGAGAAGAGTTTGTTAGAAAGCCGAAATGAAAAGGGTGAGCTAAAAGCTAGAGTGGCTAAACTTGAGAAAACTCTTTATCAGTATCGAAACCGTAATTCTGTAATGGAGCTAAGAGTGAGCTTAGACAAGATTGAGCAAATGAAAAGAAGAGTGGAAGAATTAGAAATGGCATTACAAAGCTGTGAAATACGAATTGAATTCCTTGAAACCAGTGAAGAGCGTAAAAAAAATAGCTCCTTTGTTGTCAGAACCAAGTCAAAAATAGATATCACATTATGGGAGAGGCTGTGACTCAGATTTGACAGGTAGCAGATTACTTACAGACTTTGGCAGTATAAGCTGATATACTGAGTGTAAAGTACGAGCTGGAATCAGACCGAGGGCAGGAGTTAGCTTCGCTGCTTAGGAAAATTAAAGCCTTGAGTGTTAGGGCTAGGCCATATATGTAATTTATTCTATGTGAAGAATTTTTTGTTTTCTGGTAAAGTTTTCTAAATGGAATTGAATTTAAATTGACACATTTTTTTATTCACTTCATGCATTTGCATTACATTACATCATATGTATTAAAATCCACCAAAAGGTTCTAATTAGTTAAAATCATTTCAGTTTATGTGGCAATCAGCAAAAAACTTACCAACCAAACATCGTTACGGTACCCGAGCTAAGACAAAAGACATGGACCAAAGATTAGAAAAACTCAAACAATTGCAAAGGGAGATGCAAGACCAGCTACAAGTGCAAATGCAAGAGCAGCTAGCTAAGATCCAACAAGAAATGACGGACAAAATGCTAGAATCCCAAAAAAGCATGATGACCTACTTGACCCAATTATTGACTAGGGGAAAAGATAAAGGGAAAGGTCCCATGACCAACCCCAGTGAGGATAATGATGAGCCACTATATCCTCCCGATTTTACTCCACCAAAGGTACAGGTCCAAGCTAAGATGTACCCACGGAGACCATCCGTCACAATTAGGCCTCAGGCTGATGCTTCGATGCTAGTGAACTTTCAAACTGGATCAAGTTCAAATCCAGGAAATAACCCAGCTAATCCAGTGATTCCCGATTTTTGATTAAGTGGCAGAAAAGGAAAAAAGCTAAGGCAGAATTTCCAAAACAGCTAGAGGATAGGTGTAGATGGCTAGAGGAAAAATTCAAAGCGATGGAAAGTGTTGATAGTCATCAGGGAATTGACATTAAAGATTTGAGCTTGGTTCCAAATTTAGTTCTTCCGTACAAGTTCAAAATGCCAGAATTTGAAAAGTACAACGGGACCAGTTGCCCTGAGGCTCACATCACCATGTTTTGCAGACGAATGGCGGGATATGTTAACAATGACCAGCTACTAATACACTACTTCCAGGACAGCTTGGTGGGGGTAGCGTCCAAGTGGTACAACCAATTGAGCTGTACCAGGATTAGTTCGTGGAGGGACCTAGCACAAGCATTCATGAAGCAGTATAGTCATGTCACGGATATGACTCTTGATAGAATTACTTTACAAAACATGGAGAAGAAGCCTAGTGAGATTTTTAGGCAATATGCACAGAGATAGAGGGAGGTTGCCATCCAAGTTCAGCCACCGCTCCTAGAAAAGGAAATCACGATGCTCTTTATCAACACGTTAAAAGCCCCATTCATCACACACATGCTAGAGAGTGCCACAAAGAGTTTTTCAGATATAACCATGAATGGCGAGATGATTGAGAACGCCATAAGATGTGGAAAGATAGATGCCGGAGAAAGTAACAAAAGGTCAGCCTCAAGGAAAAAAATGAGATAAACAACACGAGGACATACAATAAAGGTTTCTCGAAGTCGATTACGATAAATCAACCAGAAAAGGGGTTGCCAATCAGCAAGGCTCATCAAGGCAAGAATCGAGTACAAGACAAAACAATGAGAGGCCCCAGTTCACGCCGATTCCAATATCGTATAAGGAGCTATATCAAAGGTTGTTCGATGCATACGTCATTTCCCCTTTCTATTTAAAGCCCTTGTAGTCTCCGTACCCTAAATGGTATGATGCAAACGTACAGTGCGATTATCATACAGGAATTACGGGGCATTCTATAGAAAATTGCACTGCTTTTAAGAAACTGGTTGAAAGGTTTATCAATATAGGTATTGTCAAATTTGACGATTCATTCAGTACAGAGAATCCGCTACCCAATCATACTGTTAATGAAATAAACATGATGAGTGAGACTATGGGGAGAAGAATCAATGCAGACATTGAAAAAATAAAAACTCCCCTGTGAAGAGTTTAGAAGGAGATGATCAAAAGGGTGTTAATTGTTTCAGATTTAGGGGAAAGATGTGAAGAGACGAGGAATTACTGTGAGTTCCACCATATAGAGGGGCACAAAATCCAAGAGTGCAAGGAGTTTAAAGTCCTAGTTCAAGGCATGATGGGTGACAAGGAAGTGGAATTCTATGAAGAAATCAATGAGGAGGGAAGTATATGTGCGTCTGAGTTTACAATAAAGGTTTTGAAGGTGAATCATCATGTGGTTATCATTTCATGACCAAAAAATAATGACACTGGGGTACTAGTAGCAATGAAAATCACAATTCAGAAACCCCAGCCTTTTCTTACAAGGACAGCAAGAAGGTCTCGTGAAACTATAAGTGCAATGTAACCATCCCAGGAAGAGAGACTTCAGTCAGTGCTTCAAAAGAAAATCAGGGTATAGGTTCTTGTACACATAATGAGAGATGTTATGATGGATAGGAAATGACAGAACAAAGGAAGGAGGAGGCAGTCAAGTCCATCAATGAGCTACTAGGGGAGGAAGAGGCTAAAGAATTCCTTAAATTCTTAAAGCACAGTGAATACAGTGTGGTAGAACAGTTGCACAAACAACCAGCTCACATATCTGTACTAGCTTTGCTCTTGAGTTCGTAAGTACATTGAAACGCATTAATGAAAGTGTTGAATGAAACATATGTGGCCAATGATATCTTTGTCAACAAATTAGATCGGTTGGTTAGCAATATAAGTGCTAATAACTTCATCTTCTTCAATGACGATGAAATACCACCTGGAAGTATGGGGTCCACTAAAGCTTTGCACATTACTACCCGATACAAAGGGTACACCTTACTTGGGGTACTGATTGATAATGGATCAGCGTTAAATGTACTACCTTGTCCACACTTAACAAGTTGCCAGTGGATAGCTCGCATATGAAGTCGTGCAAGAATATAGTGAGGGCATTTGATGGCACTGAGAGGAAGGTTATGGGGAGAATTGAAATACCCTTATTAATTGGTCTAACTACCTATGAGGTAGACTTCCTTGTGATAGACATCAAACCTTCCTACAATTGTTTGTTAGGAAGGCCATGGATACATTCGGCAGGGGCTGTACCTTCGTCACTACATCAACAACTGAAGTTGATGTCAGAGGGTAGATTGGTGAAGATAAATGTCAAAGAGGATATTATTATGGCCGTAACCAGTAATACGCCGTACTTGGAGACAAATGATGAGGCAGATGAATGTTCTTTCTGATGTTTGGAGTTTGTGAATGCCACATTTATGACCGAGGGGAGTAGAATGACGGTGCCAAAAATGTCCAAGGCTACAAGAATGGGTCTACAGTTGATGGTAGGAAGAGGAGCCCGACCGGGAAAAGGACTGGGGAGACATCTTCAATGAAAAGTTGAGGTTCCAATGTTGAATGATAAGTATGATAATTTTGGCTTAGGGTACAAGCCAAATACAGGACAAAGAATGAAGGAGATAGAGAAGAGGCAAAAAAGAAGAAAGGCACATATAAGTGGGGAGGAAATCAAGTGGGAACTGATGATATTCCCTCACTTATCCAAAATTTTTGTGTCAGGTGGGATTATCCATTCCGAGCGAAAGACGCCAATAAGAGAAAGTATTGAAGAAATGATTCATATCAATGCCATAGACACGGCTGAAAGAAGGACCTTGTTAGAAATCCGCCCTTATGAACTTGAGAGCGAGCTAAATAATTGGACTGCGGAAGAAATCTTTGTAGTCTTTAGAGCTTATTCAGATTAATATTCAGAACATTCTCATATTTTTTAGCCTAAAAATGATAGGAATTCCTTTGTGAAATGGGCTCATGTCTGAACGTTATTATTCTAATAAAATACATCTTTGTATTTATTTTAAGCAAGTATTCTTTTATTCTTTCATTTGTTTGAGATTGTCTTCCAAATTGTTCTTTCATTATATTTATAATCATATTGTACAAATGATTATTCATAAATTCATATATTCTTTGTATTTCTTTGGTACCCACCGTAGGTCCCCGGATATCAATGACATGAGTGACGCTGCTACAAACTCAGAATTTCCTTTTGAGCAAGACATGTGTTTAGAAGGATCGCATGACTTTGAAGATGACGTAGGCTGTGGTTTTATCTCCAGACTTGTTGAAGATGGTAGAACATGGGGAGAAAAGAATCCTACCTCACAAGGAGTCAATAGAAATTATGAGCTTAGAAGAGAGAAAAGAAGTGAGTATTAGAACTGGCATTACCATAGAGACGAGGCGAGACCTAATTAAGTTACTCTAAGAATTCAAAGATGTCTTCTCATGGTCATACCGAGATATGCCGGGATTAAGCACTGACATCGTAGTGCATCACCTTCCTATAAGAGAGGATTGCAAGCCAGTACAGTAGAAACTCCGAAGGATGAGGCTGATATTGTGCTAAAAATAAAGGAGGAAGTCAAAAAGCAGTTTGATGCTAGGTTCTGACAGGCGATCAAGTACTCCAAATGGGTAGCCAATATTGTCTCGGCCCCTAAAAAGATGGGAAAGTAAGAATGCGCATGGATTATAGGGACCTGACCAAGGCCAGCCCAAAAGATAATTTCCCATTGCCTCATGTTGACACTCTGGTGGATAATACAGTAGGCTACTCTCTGTTTTCCTTTATGGCCGACTTCTCTCGATACAATCAGATAAAAATGCATCCTGAAGATATGGGAAAGACCACATTCATCACCTTGTGGGGAACGTTTTGCTATAAGGTGATGCCGTTTGGTTTAAAGAATGCTGGGGCAACATATCAAAGAGCCATGGTAGCTTTGTTTCATGACATGATGCACAAAGAAATCGAGGTTTACGTTGACAATATGATTGTAAAATCCAGGACGGAAAAAGAACATGTGTAGGTCCTGAGAAAGTTGTTCTTAAGACTGAGAAAGTTTCAGCTCAAGCTTAACCCAACGAAATGCACTTTCGGAGCTAGGTCAAGAAAATTGTTGGGTTTTATAGTCAGTGAAAAAAGAATCGAGATCGACCCAGATAAGGTCAAGGCGATACGAGATTTACCTCCGCCATGTACTCAGAAGGAAGTTTCGAAGTTTCTTAGGGAGGTTGAACTACATTGCTCGGTTCATTTCACAACTAACTGAGAAATATGACCCCATTTCCGTCTTTTGAAGAAACATAATCCAGGTGAGTGGGACGAAGAATGCCAGGAAGCTTTTGACAGGGTAAAACAGTACTTGTCCAATACTCCAGTACTGTCGTCACCTAGCCCCGATAGGCCACTGATACTGTATTTAACGGTGTTTGACAATTCCATGGGATGTGTGCTAGGCCAACATGATGAGACAGGAAAGAAAGAAAGGGCAATATACTATCTCAGTAAAAAAATTACTGATTATGAAATGAGATACTCTCCTGTTGAGAAATTGTGTTGTGCTTTGATCTGGATGACTCGGAGACTGAGGCAGTATATGTTGTACCATACGACTTGGCTAATTTCAAAATTAGACCCTTTAAAGTATATGATAGAGGCGACTACTTTGAATGGGAGGATGGCCAGATGGCAGATTTTGCTTTCCGATTTTGACATAGTCTATGTGAGTCAAAAGGCCATTAAAGGGAGTGCAATAGCTGACTTCCTAGCTAGTAGAGCCTTGGAGGATTATGAACCCTTGAATTTTGATTTCCCAAATGAGGACTTGATGTATGTGGCAGTCATTGAAGAAAATTCCCAAGTGGGTCACATTTGGAAACTAAACTTTGATGGAGCCTCGAATGCTGTGGGCCATGGAATTGGGGCAGTCTTGGTATCCCCAAACGGTGATCATTATCTGTAGCGACCTAAAAACTTTGGGCACGGGCGCTAATTGAAGTGATTATTGAAAATTTGAAATAGTATCTCGATTTTATTTGAAAAAGGAGTCGCCACCGATCTTTTTTCTAGGTGTGATCGGACACCTAACAAATTCTTTTTTTTTTTAAAAAGAAAAATTATTTTTCAAATTTTTCTAAAAAAGAGGTAATTTTAGGTCTACGTGAAAATCCAGAGAAAATTAGAGTTCAGGAGTCGGTTATGTGCGAGGAAGGTATTAGCACCCTCGCGACGCCCAAAATTGGTATCTCATTAAACGCACGTTGTCTTAATTTTCAAAAATACGAGTTCAATTTAATATTTACATATTATTGTACCATATACATTTTTAAAGACAAATTTTTGATAATTTATCGATAATTACAAAAATACATATTTTATTTCAAAACACGAGAATTTTTAAGTTTTTCAATTTTTTAAAAGGGCGTCCCGAATTTAACACGAGCCAAATATATTCACCCAACATAGCGATGAAAATATATAGCTTAATATTAAATCGATTCGTTCCCTTATTTATGAAAATTAAAATTAATGAAATTAAATAAAATTAAATACAAAATATATAAAAAAATGTTTAAAAAAAACCTAAGACGAAATATAAAAAAATAATTAAAAAACATGAATATTAAATATGAAATGTCATAAAAATATGTAAATTAAATTTAAAGTAGGTAGAAAAAGAAATTACCGAAAGGCCCGAAAATACGAGCTCAATCAAAAGTGATACACAACTCGGGCTTCTTTTTTTCTTTTTTCCTTTCCTTTTTTTCTCTTTTTTCTTTTTTTGGACTAGGCTGGACTGTTTGCGCTGGGCCTGAGGGTCTGCTGGGCCTGCTGCTGCACTGGGTCGCGTTGCTGGACTGGGTCTACAGGTGGGCCTGCGCTACTAGGCTGCTGCTTTGGGCTTGCCTGTTGTGGCCCCCTTTTTTTCTGCTTTGGGCCTTCTCTTTTTTTAGTTTGGGCTATTTTTTTTTGTGTTGCTTTTTTCTTTTTTTTGGCTTAATTTCTTTTTTTTTGATTGGGCTGTTAGGTTTGGGTTGTGGGTCGCGGGTCGAGTCGGGTCGACCCGACTATTTTAAAATAATTTTATTTTCTCTTTTTTTCTTTTTCTTTTTTCTTCTTCTTCTTCTTCCTCAAACCCTAGTTGCGCCGTCGCCTCCTTCACGCCACCGCTGCACTACCGTCGCTCCTCCTCTCTCTTCCTTTCTTTCCTCTTCCTCTTTCTCCTCTTTCTTTTTGCTGCTGAATTTTTTTTGAAACTTTCTTTTTCTTTTTTTTTTGATTTGTGGGTGTTCCAATTTTTGGGGTTAAAACCCATTTTTATGCTGATTTCTTTGCTTCTTTTTGCAGGTGGCAGGTTGCTAGGGAGAAGGGAGGCCATACCCTAGGTCGGTGGCCGGAAATCGCAGGGATTAGGTGCGCAAATCACGTTTGGCTGCCAGAAGGACCAGATTGCAAATGTAGCAAAACTTATAGGGTCAAAACATAATTTTAAGAAAATTTAGGGCTTAAAATGTAATTTTAAAAAGTTGATGGGCCAAAATGTAATTTCAAAATAGTTTAGGGTTTAAAATATAATTTTAGGAAAATTTATGGGTCAAAATGCAATTTTTTATTTTTTTGTATTTTTTTGAATTTTTTTAAAAAGCACGAATATCGAGCCGGACAAAATTCGGTGATTACATTATCCTTTTACTTGCAAATTAGATTTTGATTGCACAAACAACATGGCAGAATATGAAGCATGCATCATGGGCATTCGTGCAGCTATAGAGCGAGAAATAAAAGTATTAGAGGCATATGGGGATTCAGCATTGGTGATATACCAACTCAAAGGTGAATGGGAAACGAGAGATCCCAAATTAATCAGTTATCGAAAACTGGTTCTCGAGTTGATTAAAGAGTTTGATGACATTACTTTCTGTTATCTCCCACAAGATGAAAACCAGATGGCTGACGCGTTGGCTACTCTAGCCTCCATTATTAAAGTAAACATCCAAGAGGACATGAAGCCTATTCGGATGAGCATCTATGAAACCCCAGCTCATTGTTGCAATATTGAAGAAGGAGAAAATGATGATAGCCCTTGGTATCAAAATATATTACGATATGTGAAGAATCTTAAGTATCCTGATAAGACAGTTGAGAATGATAAGAGGACTCTGAGAAGACTAGTCATTGGTTATGTCTTAGATGGGGAGATCTTATATAAAAGAGGGAAGGATCAGGTATTATTAAGATTTGTGGGCGTTGTGGAGGCTAAAAAATCTTGGAAGAGGTCCATGAGGGTATTTGCGGAACGCATGCCAGTGGTTTCACAATGGCTAGACAGATTATGAGTTTTGGGTACTACTGGTCCACTATAGAAGGAGATTGCATCAGTTATGCTAAGAAGTGCCATAAATGCCAAATTTATGGAGATAAAATGCATACGCCTCCTTCGCCTCTTCATGTTATGACTTCTCCATAGCCTTTTTCCATGTAGAATATGGATGTCATTGGCCCAATATTGTCGAAGGCTTCTAGTGGGCATCATTTCATCTTTGTGGTTATTGATTACTTTACCAAGTGGGTGGAAGCCACTTCGTATGCTAATGTCACAAAGTCAGCAGTCGACAAGTTCTTGAAAAAGGAGATCATATGTCGATATGGAATGCCCGAAAGAATCATATCTGGCAATGCGTTGAATTTGAACAACAACTTAATAGCGGAGGTCTGCAGTCAATTTAAGATCAAACACCATAATTCGTCACCGTATCGCCCAAAAATAAATGGGGCAGTGGAAGCTGCCAATAAGAATATCAAGAAAATTGTGGGGAAAATGATTGAGACTTATAAGGACTGACATGAGAAATTACCATTTGCCCTCCTTGCTTATCGAGCATTAATCAGGACTTCCACCGGGGCAACGCCTTTCTCCTTAGCTTATAGTATGGAGGCAGTGTTACCTATTGAAGTCGAAATCCCTTCTCTCCGGGTGTTGGCTGAACTAAAGTTGGATGAAGTAGAATGGGTCCAGTCTCGATACGATCAATTGAACTTAATAGAGGGAAAAAGGTTAAAAGCTATTCAACACTGTCAGATGTATCAAAGGCGAATGATGCGGGCCTACAACAAAAAGGTTCGTCCAAGAGAATTCCACGAGAGGGGACCTAGTATTGAAAAAGATCCTTCCTATACAAAAGGATTTTAGAGGGAAATGGATGCCAAATTGGGAATGTTCATATGTTGTAAAGAAGGTCTTTTCCGGAGGAGCTTTAATCTTGAGTGAGATTGATGGTAAAAAAACTTGCCAAACCCTATAAACTCAGATGCAGTCAAGAGGTACTTTACCTAAAAGGAGAAGGGATCAAGGTGAAAACCCGCAAAGGGCGCTTTGAGTCCTTTAAAAAAAAGGAGAAAATGAGAGGCCAAGGTGAAAACCCACAAAGGGCGCCTTGAGACCAAAGGGGATTTGAGTTGAAAACCCGAAAAGGGCGGCTCAGATTTTGATTAAGATGGGACATGAGGTGATCAGAGTAACTCAAAATTTTGATTGGGGCATGTGGTGATCTTGCTATGCTTGAATTAACAGGAAAGGGGTATGCTATGTTTGGGGCATCAACAGAGTACTGTAGATCTCTTAAACACATGTCTTCAGAAAGTTTATACAGAGAAGCTTAAGCTGCGATATCTGGGGCACCTAGTCTTCATACTATTTATATTGAACTTGTTTTTTATATTGAACTTGTTGTCCCTAGAATACTTTATTCTTTGTTGTTCTTGGAATACTTTATTCTTTTCAAGATACTTGTTCTCAATCAGTTCCCTTTTTATTTTTTATTTTTATATACATCCTTCTTGATAATTCATTCACTTTGAGCTATGCTCCAGATCAATTTTATTCCTATCCAGTGTTATAATCTTTTGCAAGCATGTTGCATTAGAATAATGATTAATGGACTAATAAAACTTTCACAATGGAAGTTTTGCATATTACTATAGAAGTTTCTAAATAATACAGTAACCTAAAATAGGACTATTGTTTAGAATACACCAAGTTTAAAGGTTAAAATATTGGAGAAGGAAAAGTCTAAATTAAGACTATCTCTTTGGATTTTGTTGTCAAAAGTATTGATTGAACAAAATGATAAGATGTCATGTTGGTGATAAAGCTTCAATCATCAAGCAATAAGAAGGGGTTTCCTTGGAGAAGAGAATCATTCATTTGTGCATAGGCATTTGGTATGACACCCTAGAAATGGTGTAAAGGACCAAAGAGTTTCACATTCTATATCCTTGAATTGCGATAGGAGAAGATTGAGGAAAAACTAGATTTTTCTACCCTTGGGTTACAACGGGAGAAAGATGGTACAAATTTTGTATCCTAGTGGATTGAACTTTGAAGTTTATAGTGGGGCAATTTGATTAAGTGTTTTTTGAGATGTCGGCCGAGCAAGAAGGCGTTATCACACATCAAGGATAAGACATTGATAAACTTCTAGCAATGATAACCTAAGCGACAAAGAAAGATCATTATAAAAAATGACATTCTGCATTCATGTAAACATCATTCATACATGTCTAGTTAGGAGCATTTGATTCATTTTGATCATGACATCCTAATCATTAGGCATAATTAAGGTCATAAAATGGATTATACAGGTTATGTTCCTAGAACAGATCTTTGAAACCATAAACCCTATACCACTGAAGTTGTAGTGGAGTGGATTGAAGAAGGCGGTGAATCTTATCTTCCCAAAGAAGTAGGGAAACAGATTTAAGCCACCAGTCCTATCTCCCTGAGCAACAGTGGATTAGGTTGAAGATTGTAGATCCTGTCTCCCTAAGCAGTAGTGGAGCAGATCGAAGATGGTGAATCTTATCTTCCCAAGGTAGTAGGGAAGCAGATTTAAGCCACCAGTCCTATCTCCCTAAGCAGCAGTGGAGTAGGTTGAAAAATGTAGATCCCGTCTCCCTAAGCAGTAGTGGAGTAGATCAAAGGCGAACCTTATCTTTCCAAGGTAGTAGGGAAGTAGATTTAAGCCACTAGTCCTATCTCCCTGAGTAGCAGTGGAGTAGATCGAAGATAGTAGATCTTGTCTTCCTGTATTGGCAGCGAAGTAGATCGAGGATAGCAGATCTTGCCTTCTTGTATTGACAGCGAAGCAGATTGAAGAAGACGGTGGATCTTATCTTTCCAAGGTAGTAGGGAAGCAGATTTAAACCACCAGTCCTATCTTCCGGAGCAGTAGTTGAGAAGATCGAAGACAGTAAATTTTACTTCCCTGGCATTGCAGTGGAATGGATTAAAGCTGAAGTGGAGTGGATTAAAGCTGAATACAGCAAATCCTATCTCCTTGGCGTTGCAAAGGAATAGATTAAAGCTGAAGGCAGCGAATTTTATTTCCCTGTCGTTGTAGCGGAGCAGATTAAAGTTGAAGGCAACGAATCTCATCTCATTGGTATTAAAATTGACCAAAGCAAAGTCTCATCGCCCTGAAGTTGCAATGGGGTAGGTTGAAAGAAGTGAGCCTTGGGTCAGAAAAAGGCCACTTGAAGAAGCACCAAAAGTTAAGAGTTGGCTAAACCAGGCAAAATTTGCCTTTCTTTCTTTGTTTTGTTCCCGTTGCACGACAATGAGCAAAGAGAGGCAGCTGTAATAAGCCAATTTTGGCCTGGGCTTAATCCAAAAATAAACCAAATAAAAACCCAAAAAAAAGTCCAAATAACAAATAAAATAGCAGCCCAATCAAAAACCCAATACCAGGCCCAAACTATAAACCCCAAACAACCCAACTAAACCCAAATCACTAACCCTAGCCCAAAACAAAAGAAAAAACAAGAAACCCTAAGCAAAAAAAAAATCAACCACCGCCTCAACAGTAGCCAAACAGCAGCTGCCGCACGTCGCCCTTCGCTCCGCCTTATCCGCATGTGCCGCCACGTGTTTACCTGCAAAATGGACTAGGAGAGTCCAAGAACAACACAAATAGTGTAAAAGTAGAAAAAATAGGAAATTTCGGGCTATAAAAAGGCCCTGAATTTATGTATTTTAACACTCACGAATGAATCAAAGAAAAGTGGAAAAAATCAATTCAAGTGTAGACCTTTTTCAAAGGTAGTAGTTTTTTTCGGTCTATTTATTTATTAATTTATTTTTTTATATTTTTTATTTTGAAAGAAAACCAAATACAAAGGATAAAAATAATACCTTTATGGCGGAGGAGGTGCCGATTCCGATGAAAATCGGTGTTTTTTAAAGCCGGAGCCATGGCCGGATTCTGGAAAAGTTTGAAAGGGTGAGAGAGAGTTTGAAAGAAAGTTGTTTTGTTTTGTTTTTTTCAAAATGAAGGAATAGTGGGGATTTTATTTTTTTTTTGGTATTTATAGCTTACCCAAAACGGCGCCGTTTTGGGTTGAAGGGTAAGCACAAAAACGGTGTCGTTTTGTTAATGGCCCGTCCGACCCGACCCGATTTGTGGGAGATCCGCGTGTTTTTAAAGCCAAAGGGGCTATTTGAGCGAATGGTCCTTCCGCTTTTGTGGCGCAATTTAATTAAACCCTATTTCATTATTATTATTTTTTTAAAATTTCACCCTATAATTTTTGTATCATTTTATTTTGGCACTTTTTTCAACGCTGCGTATAAAGGCCAGGGGTATTTCCTCAATCAGTCCTTGTTGTTTTATACGTGTTGTAATCAGGCCCTCGTCAGTTTTTTATATATGCTTTAAATCAATGCCCTTAAATATCATTTAGTTTCAATTAAATCCTTCGTTCACTTAGCCTCACTATTTTAAAGTTTTTTTTTCATCATTATCAGACTTTTTTTTATCATTGTAATTATTAATATTATCATTATTGTTGTTGTTATTACTTATTTTTTAATTTCATCTTTTAAATCACTAATTTATTTAACGTTAGCCTTTTAAAATTTAGATTTTTTTTGTTTTATTCTTATTTTGAGTTTTATTATTATCCTTTTTAGCTATTTTATGTATTATTTTAAATTTCTCTTTATTATTCCTTTATTTCAAAATTTTCATATGTTTTAAAAAAATTGTTATGAAAGTTATTTACTTTTAAATGATCGTGTATATTATTCATTGAAATTTGTTTTGTATGTTATTTACCTTAAATTGTTGCATTATTTACTTTAAAATTGTATTATATATTATTTCCTTGCGTCTTCTTTGATTAATTGAGATAATATGTGCTATTATGAGTGTCAATTGCTCATTCGTATTTTAATTTGTTGTTATTCATCAATGCAAATATAGACTTATGATTTGCCTTCCATATTACCTAAATTTCTACTCCCAAGTCTGTCAAATTTTCTTTAAAAATGTTGTGTGATAAGATTTGCAATGCATGGTATTTGGGATGACGAGAAATCGTGCCCTAACTTACGGGGTTTCAGTCTTCTCGTCAAACCTCAATAATTAGACATTTTAAAAATTTCAAAACTCACGGTTTTTTAATAAAATTAAAAGCAAGTTTTATATCATATTTGGAACTCCGAGAAGTTGTGCCTTAACTTATGAGGTCTCGATTTTATCGTTGAATTAAGATGACCAAACATTTTCAGATTTCAAAAAAATGAAATTTTGATAAATTTTTTTCAAGGGTTAGGTTATTCTCAAGGATTCAAATGTTGTGTCCTAACTTACGGGATATGGCACTTTGTCGCCTTGGGACGAGGAAAACTTTTCTACATTCATTCAAAAAAAATTTTCAAGTATTATTTTTAAAAGTGGCATTAATAAAAAGGGGAATCGTTTTTAAACTTTTTAAATTTTCGACGTTCGACTTTAAGACATTAAACAATCAATTCCGTACCAATTTTGGGCGTTACGAGGGTGCTAATTCTTCCTCGTACGTAACTGACTCCCGAACCCATTTTTCTTAAAACTCGTAGACCAAAATCATTTTTAAGGTGACTCGATCACACCTCAATAAAAGATCGGTGGCAACTCCCAATTTTCATTTTTAAGTCGACAACTAATTTTTGTTTTAAAAAATGGTTTCGACACCATTAATTTAAGTTATTTGCCTTAATAATTTTAAAATTTATATATAAAAAATTATTTATATATTAATATCTTTATTAAGAAAGTACAAATTAAACTATAAGTATGTATTAAAAATAACTAAAAATTTAAAAATATTAATTTATATATATAAATTTCAAAATTTATATATGAAAAAAATTATTTATATATTAATATTTTTTATTAAGAAAGTACAAATTATACTATAAGTATGTATTAAAAATAACTAAAAATTAAGCATAATAACTTATTTGGCCCTCCAACTTTACAAAAAAGTCATTTTAGTCTTTTATTTAATTGTTCACATTTTTTAGCCCTTAAACTTATGTGTTTTATCAAATCACGCATGTGGTAGTCCATATGTAAATCACATTAACAAAGTTAAAGGACGTTAACTTTTGTATCCATTTTGAATTAATTTGACAAAAAAAATATAAGTTTAAAGACTAAAAGAGACAAATACATAAATTAATACGATAATTATGTACTCGTATCACTTTCATAATTATAGATTTGTGTCATGTATTAATTATGTACTTTTCTCATGTCGTGTTCATTATTATCAAGTCTACAATTTAGTATAAATTTGATTGGAGCTAAATCAATAATGTTATTATTTTATAAACATTATATCTAATCAGAGAGGGTTGATGTCTCCAGCTAAGGAGCACTTTGTTAAGTTTGAAGTTTGAGCTTAAAAAAATCCGAGCTTGAGTAAGCCAGATCCAAACCCGCCCAAGCCCACCCGTCCAAACCCGCCCAAGCCCACCCGTTCGCTATAATTTAATATATTACATTTAATATCTAATTTACATTTAGCCTAAGACTATCATTTATTAATTTTAATATTTTTTGTATAGAAATATTATGTATAAATTTATTTATCATATTATTAATAAAATTTGTAAAATATTATTTTAATTAGTTATAAAAATATATTTGAAAACCATCGTACGGGGAGAAAAAATAATAAAGAAAAACAAAAGGTAATTTTATCTTAAACTAAATTCAAAAGTCAAAAAAAAAGTTGGATCTAAGAGTTTGTGCATTAGAGAACTCATTTAGGTATGGGCAAATTTACTTTTCTAAGCCTATAATTTCAATAAATTGGCAACTATTGTGAATTTCATTATGTTAAATTCTACTACTAGTCCTTGTACTTTGTAACAGTTGTGGATTTAATCCCTATCTTTTTATTTAGTCATTTTTAGTCATTTACTTTTCTAAATTTAAAATTTTAGTCATCTTTAAGCAATAACTATTAAATTCATCAAGTTCTGTTGTTTCTAAAATTTGATGCACCAAACATATTATCATATGTGTAATGTCAAGTTTGCTTATTAACGACGGTCATTTGCGTCAAATATGAAGTTTTAAAATTCAAATTGTATAGAGATTTAAAATGATCCAATTGGAGAATATGGATTAAATCTACAACTACATGCATAGTACAAGATCAGCAATTGACTTTAAATAAACGAATTTAACTGCTACGTTTTGGGTCAAGACTACAATTTTGAATTTTAAAAAGTACAGGGACTAAAATTGACCAAATGAAAATATAAGAACTAATAACAGAATTTAAACTTTAATTTATTATATATTATTTTCCTTTGTTAACTGCTTAATTATTAAAAAAATTTAACAATTTTTGAACGCATTGTAAGTTGTGACAATTATATTTTTATTTGGAATTCTAATTAATTTATAAGTACAAATATTAGACATACTTTTATTTTATTTTATAAAAAAAATGGGAATGATAAAATTTAAAATGAAAATTTCTTACTCTTTTAAAATTTTTCTTGTTTTATAATGTCTTTTTAAGAAAAATGGTTGAAAAAAATTAAGAAAGAGAAAGGAGCAGGAGTCTCCCTCTCCTAGCTTCGACAAACCAAATCCCTAAAAATAGATAGGTTGAATAACAACCCTATCCCAGAAAAAGTAAAAATCTCTTTATAAATTTACCCTTTTTAGCAAGTTTGAAAATTCAAGAAAGAAATGGCAAAAGCTTCTCTGATCATCCTTGTTTCTTTGGCTATCTGCATGTCGTCTTCACTAAGCCTTGTTAATGGAGCAGCATCCGATGCAAACAAGTTCACCGTCCTAGGTCATGTTTATTGTGATACTTGTCGTGTTGAATTTGAGACTAGCCTAAGTGAACCTCTCCCTGGTATATAATCTAGTTAATGCATTTTTTTTAACAGCCTCTTCTTCTTCTTTTTTGTTATAAATAATTCAAATAAGGTTAATAAAAGGTTTTAAATATGTATAACTGGCAGGTGCAGCAGTGAAATTGGAATGTAAGAATCGTACGGATGAAAAAATTACTTTTCAAAGCCCAGAAATAACAACTGATAATTTAGGAGACTACAAAATTGAAGTGACAGGGGATTATGAGGACTCAGACTGTGATGTCACCTTGGTGAAGAGTCCCCGAGCAGATTGTAATGATCCCACATAAGCGTGGAGGAAAGCCAGGGTGGTTCTCACCGCGTTGGATGGTGTTACTGGCCAAATTCGCTTTGCCAACAATCTTGGGTTTAAAAAGAAAGATGCTGTTCCAGGTTGTAAAAAAGTTCTAACAGACATGGGTTATTTTGAGCTTAAGGATGAACTTGGAAGCGAATTCGTGTGACAACTTATGCAAATTTATAGTACGTATTTATTCTGACTTTTTCTCGTGTAATCAGAATTCAACCCTCAATTAAAACAACATCCAAACCGTATTAACCTTTTTTTCAACCATTAATACTCTAGGATTTATAAAGAATCCTCTAAGATTGAGAAAACTGGAATAAATAATTTTGGTAATGCTTTAAAGGTAAAATTTAAGAATGGTTGCTAATTTATAAGTATCAAGTATAAATATAATCGATAAAAAATTATACAAGACATAAATGTGAATAAAAATAGTGTGATCCAATAAACTAAATAAAAAAACATAATTGGAATTGAAATAAGGGAATAAATTATATTAAAATCTTCTTAAAAAGTATAGATTTTAGGTATCAATAAAATAGTGTCACGCCATTAATTTTTAAAGTTGTTTACATTCATTTAAATTTAATATCTTCTCCAACTTAATTTAACTTTAATTAAATTACCTAAAATAATTACTTTTTTAATTATAAATAAACATCTTTTCTTCTTTTACAAATTTTAATCATTTTGTTTTTTTTTCCATAAGTTAATATTTCTTTTATTTTTGTGCAACCAATTTTTTTAAAAAAATAGTAATTTTTATGCAATTTTTCCATGTCATTGACACAGAATTTTGATATTTTTTTTACCATGAACCCCGAGCCTTAAACTCGAACCATAAACCTTAAGCCTTGAATCCCAATCTATGAGGTTCAAGGTTTGGATTTGAGATTTAAGATTTAGGGTTTGTGTTTGGGGTTTAAGGGTCAAGTTTAGAATTCAAGGGTTTGAAGTTTGGGGTTCAGGTTTAATGTTCAAGGATTTGGGGTTATGAGTTATGGGTTATGAGTTCAGGGTTGCTGGTTTAGTGTTTTGGGTTTTAGGTTTTGAGTTCAGGGTTCGAGATCCTAGATTTAAGGTTCAAGGTTTTGGTTTGGGTTTAAGGTAAAAAAATTACCAAAATTATGTGTCAATCACATGAAAGAAATTATTGAAATGTTATTAAATAATTGGAAAGAGACCATAAATAATGTGGTGGGAAGGATCTATAAAATAATTTCTCTATGGATGATTGTATAATAATAATTTTATATCTTTAAAATTTGATGATATGATAAAATTTTATTGGTGCCTAAAACTCTTAGTTTTTAGGATCATCCTTATTCCCTTCAAATAATTAAAAAACGAAACTTTTATTTAATTATTTAATGAAATATATAATATTATAAATAAAAAGTACAGATCATTCTAATAATTGTCCTAGAATACTCAAATTACCTTTTTTACTTTAGAAATTAGATAAATACAAGATAATCAATTAATTTTGTAATAATAGGCGCACTTATCCTTGTTATTATGGCTAATTGTTATGTAAACTTGGGAAAATTAATTAAGAATAGAAATGTTGTATAAATTAAATATGTTTTTTTATCTTATATTTAATAAATAGAAATTTGATATATGTTTCGAATAATTTTATTTAAATATTATACGTGACCTAAGTATTTTATTTAAAATTTAAGTCTCAACCAATAAATTATTGGGATTTGGATGTGAAAATGCAACAGCCAAGAACCATGAGCTTCCTTTCGAGTTGGTCGCCTCCAGAAACGGGTTGGATTAAGCTTAATTCAGATGGGGTGGTGTCAATTATTGGGCAAAGTGCTTCTATTGGCGGAGTATTAAGGGATTCGAATGCAAACTGGTTATGAGGTTATACGATGAGTTTCGACAAAAAATTAGCTTTTAAAGTTGAAATAAGAGCAATGTTGGAAGGCCTTTTTATAACTTGGGAAAAGGGGTTCAGAAAAGTTGAAGTTTAGTGTGATAATACTTTGTTGATTGAACTAATATTGTCTGGTGGAGGAGCTAATGGTAGTTTAGTGGAATTAAGATTGTTACATCAGTTGTTGCGTCGAAGATGGGAGGTTCGTGTCTGATATATGCCAAGAAATCAGAATGGAGTTGCGGATCACATGACTAAATGTGTTGACACAAGAGATTCTTTGCTCCGTTTGTTTGCAGTTCCGCCAGATTCGATTAGAAATTTGTTGAGTGAAGATCGTCTAAATCCTTTTAACTATGATTTAATTATTGTAATCACTTAATAATGTCTATTTTCTAAAAAAAAATACTCTTCAAAATTACAAATCATTTAAAACGTGACATTTTTTTATTATAATAACGATAATTTCGACCGACAATCACCACGTACTGCGGCGAGCTGTAATTAGAGAGAAAGCAACACCACATCTAGTCACCAATCGACCTACCCCATGTTGCATAAATAATCGAAACATGACAACCAGCAACATCCAAAAACTGAGATTCACTCACATTCAACAAATTCAAAGCATGAATGGAGACCAAAACCATAGAGCAACCATCAGCCATCGATGAACAAACCAATGCATTGATCCCAACAACCTACTTCTTGGTAGCCAGTCATGCAATCTAGAAGGACAACCAAAATAAAGAGGGAGGTTTTGTTTAAAGAAAAACTTAAAAACTAAAATACAAATTTGGAAAAAATAAAGAAAGCAATAACTAAAATTTTGTGAAAAATATATGAGATAAAGCTTTTAGTCAAAGTAAATTATCCATTTGATTTAAAAGTTTGATCATTTATGTAAAGATAAATTTCAATATTTTTTAATAAAGTAGTTATAGTTACTGACAATCGCTAAGTAACCTAATCTCGTCTTACCTTCTCAATAATAAAGACAATTATTATTGATTACTCCCCTTATTGACAAATAACCCTATAACGATCGCTTGAGAATTTAATTATCAATAGCCTTAAGAATGAAAGAGGCCCAATTCTAACCAGCAAATGCACTATCAGGATTTATTTAAGTTAGATTGAATGCCTACACTACTCAAATTATAATGCAGTCGTCACAATTATTAGAAACCAATTGATTGACTAATTATCTAACTCATAAAGCAAATAATTTAAGTTATGAAATACTGTTGGAACATTTTCAAATATTTATAGTGTTCCAATAACTATAAATATTTTTAGTGTTCCAATAACATTTTAAAATTAGATGAATAATTATTATTTATTTATTTAGAAAGACACCTATTGAAAGACGTCTTTACGAAGAGACATGAAAATTGCTATAAATAAGAATGAGATTTTATTTAGAAATCATACCAACAAATTCTAAAATTATTTCTTTCCTTCATCAATTTTCTAATATTATTAGATTATTCTATAAAGTATTACTGCATAAATCTTTTTTTAGAAATTAAGTTTCTTGTTATACATTGCTCAGTGCTTAGTGGGATATTCGTCAATGCAAAACGTAAATAGTCATTGGTTTCATTGTATCCTTGAGGTTAATTTGCTTGAAACTCTTTTGCACACCGAAGATAAGTGGGGGCGAATATAAGCTTAAAGATAGTGGCTTGATACACACCTTGGAGTCTTGTCATATTTCTTCTTCTTTTTTTGTTCGAGTTTTGTTTGTGTGTCCAATATTTTCCTCACCGGAGATTTGTATTAACAAATACTAGCTATATAACAAACCTGAACAATTGTAATAAAATCAAAAGACATGCAGATACCAAAAAACACAGAGAAATTAAAAACAGTTAGATTTCATAAACTTATAGAATCAAACTTCGAATATTAATTTAAAAAATAATTTCAACAAGCCATAAAAAAAAGCAAATCGAATTAAATTGAAAATAGAGATACTTTATCTCTTCTTCCAAAATAAAAATATATATGTACTCATCTTCCAAAATTCACATTTTTCTACCATTTATTTACTTATTTATTTTACATTTTCTTTCTTTTGTACCACAATGTATTGTAAAGCTTGATTAATTATGAGGTTTTTGTGATAAAATATGGTGATTATCTCAATAATTTCTTCCATTTCACACAAAAAATGAAATATGGTGATTATCTCACACATGATAATTTCTTTCAATTCACAAAGGTACACTTTTAACATCGTATTTTTCTTGATAAATATCGTGGAAGATTGAGAGGTGAAAAAACGATATACTTAAATATACAATTCAATAAGAAAATAAGATTTTGTGAATTTTAAATTTGAGTCATCATCTTCCACCAAATTTTAAAATGGCAACAACGACCCTGATGATTGTCAGAAACACCATTGCGAACCATGTCGTTTATTCAATGATTTTGTTTTGGAAATTTTTACATTTCAATGACTATGTATTCAACAATTATCTTATTATTGTTATTTTATGTAATTATAATAAAATATAAATTTGTTTTTCTTTGGTATAAAGTAACATTTAATCTTTAAATTTGACATTTTTTCTCAATTTATTCCTTCAATTATTTTGGTCCACATTAATCTTAGAATTTGTCAACTTTTCTCAATTTCGGTCAATGTCATTAACACTATGATATAGTGTCATGCCATCACTTTAAATATATTTTTTTTTGTAAAAGGAACAGGCAATGGAGTGACATAATTTTAGAATACAACATCATTACAGGGCGTAGATAAGGGGATTTTAGTAGTGGCCTTGGTCCCCATAAATCGTAAATATGCTTTTTAATCCCTTTAAAATTTATAAAATTATATTTTGACCCTAAAAGTAATTCTCAAGACTTCACTCCTGATACTAGATTTTCTATATTGAGGTAAAGTTATGTAAGCCTACGTTGTTTTGTAATCACTCGGTTGATATAATTTGCCATAATGGCACGACAGCCAATATCTGCAAGGATTTGATCATATCAATTAATTCGTCATTGACAGATACACTGCAAACTCTATGAACATATTTGATATTCCATATCCTTATGCATTATACATTGGGTATGTTAATGTTGAGGTCGGTTTTTGACAATAGATGGTGTTAATGTTTCAATTGGTTTGTAAAAGGAGAAAATGGGTTAGAGGGATCTGAGTTTGTACTTTGAGGCACCCTACAATGGTAAAATTAGTGATGGTTTAGGGGGAGAGAAAAATAAAGCAGAGTGGTTCTAAAGGTTTTAGAGTTTAGAATTTAAGGTCCTTCACTTTTAGGGTCATTGTGTGGAATTGTTTGATATATTCTCACCGTGTTTCCTTCGGATTCAGTGTTATGGACATTAAGCTACTTTGCAGCTCTCCAAATGGACTATGAAGTTCCCAGGAGAGCAAATTTTGCCACGAGTTAGCAAATTGTGTGGGGAAGATATGGCACTATGTTGGGTCAAAGACATTCCTGAGTTTATGGAAGGATCTGAAATGATTCAAGTGTTAAGTTGAGTTTGTGGAACTGTGATATATTTCTGGTGACAAGAGGCAACGGTTCGTTGCAATGTCAAGCCGCTCGAATCATTCTTGTTTGGTTGCTTTAAACTCTTCAACACTTGCTTCAACATGGCTATTTGCTTCAACATGGTTTGTTTTTGGAAAAAAAATTAGCTGAACTATTAAAATTTTTAATGGTATTGATATGGTAGCTCATGTGACACCAACTCAGTAAAACACTTAATAAATAGTATAGATACTATATACTATATGATATGATATAACATTATATAATATAGTAGGAGACGAAAAGAATAGGGACTTAGAGCATATTTCAACCAGTATAATAATAAACAATAATATATGATATTAATTAATGTATAATGTTCTACTATTTTATTATAAGTTATAATAAAAATATAACAATATTACATGGTATCATAATGTTTAATCATTGATGCGTATATATAAACTATTAATATATGATATGCTATGACTTTATATGATACAGTAAGAGGTCTAACTTTCAAATGTACGAAAAGTATAGAGACTTAGAGCATATTAATTTCGACTAGTATAATAATAAACAATAATATACATTAATAATTTATATATAATGTACTACTCTATTATTATAGTATGTAATATAATAATATATAATGGAATTATATATTTTATAAGTATAAATATATATCTATTATTATATTATAGATTATAATAAAAGATATAATATCATAATTATGTTTAATTTAGTATATTAAAATATATGTTTATAATTATAACTAGCTCAAAAAAGCCAGAATTTGAAAAAACTTAGCTCAAAAAATTTGAGTCCAAAAAGGTTGAGTTCGAGAAAATTTGAGTCTGTAATAGATCCAAGCTCGAAAAAGCTCAAACTCGAGAAAATTCGAGTTCGAGCTGCAATAAGCCCGAAAAAGGTTGAGCTTGAGAAAATCTGAGTTCGAAGTAAGCCAGATCCAAACCATCGAATGGGAGAAAAAGGTAATTTTATCTTAAACTAAATTCAAAAGTTAAAAAAAAATTGGATAATTGAACCTTGAAAGAAGTGGAAACCGTTCACTCATTTATGTAATATCTCTAAGAGTTTGTGAGAATTCATTTAGGTCGGGGCAAATTTACTTTTCTAAGCCTATAATTTCAATAAATCACAACCGTTGTGAATTTGATTATGTTAAATTCTACTACGAGTCCTTGTACTTTGCAATAGTTGTGGATTTAATCTCTATATTTTTATTTGGTCATGTTTAGTCATGTACTTTTCTAAATTTAAAATTTTAGTCTTCTTCAAGCAATAATTATTAAATTCATTAAGTTTTGTAGTTTCCAAAATTTGATGCACCAAACATATTATCATATGTGTAATGTCAAGTCTGGTTATTATTTCCACATATTACTCACTAAATATTCAGTTAATGGATTAGCGACTGCCATTTGTGTCAAATATGAAGTTTTAAAATTTGAAAAGTATAGAGATTTAGAATGATCCAATTGAGGAATATGGATTAAATCTATAGCTGTATGCATAGTACAAGACTAATAATTGAATTTAAATAAACAAATTTAACTACTACGTTTAGGGTCAAGGCTAAAATTTCAAAATTTGAAAAATACAAAAACTAAAATTGACCAAATAAAAACAGAAGAACTAATAGTAGAATTTAAGCTTTCATTTATTATTTATTATTTACCTTTGTTAACTGCAATTTATGAACGGATTGTAAGTTGTGACAATGACATTTTTTTTGGAATTCTAATTAATTTTTTTTATTTTATAAATTAGGCTTCACTTGTGATTTTATTAGTTATATTAATATCTCTTAATTAAAAAAATGGGAATGATTAAATTTAAAATGAAAATTTGTTATTATTTTATAATTTTTTTTAAGAAAAATTGTTTTATACTTGAAACAATTAAGGAGGAGAAAGCAGCTCTCCTAGCTTCAACAAACCAAATCCCTAATAATAGAAATGTTGAATAACAACCCTAGCCCAAAATAAGTAAATACATCTTTATAAAATTGTCCTTTTTAGCAAGCTTTGATAATTGAAGAAAGAAAAAGAAAAAACATAAAAAGAAAGAAATGACAAAAGCTTCTCTGATCATCCTTGTTTCTTTGGCTCTTTGCATTTTGTCTTCACTCAATTTGGCTTATGGAGCAGCATCCGATCAAAACAAGTTCACCGTCGTGGGTCTTGTTTATTGTGATACTTGTCGTGTTGAATTTCAGACTAGCATAAGCGAACCTATTTCTGGTATATAATCTAGTTAACCTCTTTTTATTATTATTATTATTATAAAAGTTCAAATAAGGTTGACCAAAAGTTTTAAATATTTATAAATGGCAGGTGCAACAGTAAAATTGGAATGTAGGAATCGAACCAGTGAAAAAATTACTTTTCAAAGCCCAGAAATAACAACTGATGCTGCGGGAAGCTACAAAATTGAAGTGACAGGAGATTATGAAGACTCAGACTGTGATGTCAACTTGATGAAGAGTCCCCGAGCGGATTGTAATGATCCCACAGAAGCGTGGAGGAAAGCCAGGGTGGAACTCACCGCATTGGATGGTGTTACCGGCCCAATTCGCTTTGCCAACAATCTTGGGTTTAAAAAGAAAGAAGCTCTTCCAGGTTGTAAAAAAGTTCTTACAGACATGGGTTATTATGAGCTTAAGGATGAACTTGGAAGCGAAGCCGTGTGACATATTTGTTCTGACTTGTTCTCGTGTAATAAGAATTGAGTCATTATGAGTATCTTACTGTATATTCATAATTTATTCAATTTTTTTATTAATAAAGTCATGAAAAAAGAGAGATGATTTTAGCATTGATCAAATTAATTCCACCCACTTTATTACCTTTATATCAATGTAAGAATCTGTCGATGCTAACAACCTTCTTTTCAAGCTATAAACCATTAAAAACGCCCCAGACTCTAATTAGCGTTTGAACGAATCTCCAAGATTTTTTTCTTCCAACGATTTGTATGATTAGATTCCCAAGCTCGAGGGAAGCTGATCCATTACCATTTATATTTAAATAAACTAATTCATTTGTTTTACTTAAAACTCTTATTTTATTAAAAGAAATCCTGATTAAAACAAGAAATAGGGGATCATACTACACCCAAACTAACGGACTTACTCCACATACCCAGTCCTAAATGTTTCACCCCACTTGAAGAAGCAACATGAGCATCATTAATAATAGATAAAACTATCTAATACTTCCACAAACTCGTGAAAAGGTGCGTACAATCAAGTCATCCTTGGACTAGCAAACTCGGACATATCACTTGGCTTCTCCCTTAGAGCATTTACCGCAAGCATGCAATCCAACTCCATGAGCACAGCATCCAAATTCAGCCCACAGAACCATTGTAATGCCTCTCAAATAGCATGAATTTTGGCCAAACGAGGGTCCCAAACAACTGCTACATAACCCGACAAGCCACGTATCAGTCGACCATCGTGATCCCTCGCCACTGCTGCAAAAGTCCAGTAAACCTCTACGGGGAATGAGGCTGCATCAACATACCCACCTCCTATCAAGTCCAACCAGCTACAACCGCGGTAGCCGAAGTCATAGCCGATTGAGAACGTTCAAAAACAGTCTGCGCCTCCTCCCACTATTGACCCACAACCTGAATAATGCAATTAGCAGAAGAGGAATCGCACTTCCATATAAACAAATTACGGTGCAGCCAAATACACCAAAAAATAGAAAGATGACGAGCAATAGACGTATCATTCAAATTAATCAAAGAAGAGATGACTTGTTTTAAAGAGAGGGACGGATCTAGGATTTTATCTAAGAGGATCCGAATAATCTTTTTCATCTCGGATACTCTTTTTTTCTTATCAAACAAATTAATTTAATGTTTTTTAAAAGCATAAATGATTTAATTGTAAAAAATTAAAAGAAAAAAAAATCACACTTTATAAAATTAAATATTTCTTTCCAATATGTAAAAAAGAATAACTAATATGTATGGATATGAACCAAATTAATTAATTCTAGAATTTAGTTTTAAAGTTCATATTAGGCCTCTAAGTTTAGTATTTTAATATTTGATTATTATTAAAGTTATATAATTAAAAATTGAAAAAATATTTTGTTAATATAAAGTATAATATTATGACTCAAGGGACAAATAATATGAAATACAATTTGGTCAAGGCAGGCGATTGTTGTACTATGTAGATACCAAATTTAAAATACATGATAATTTATATATAAAATTCAAAATTTTGAAAATTCTAAGGGGGACTACCGCCCTGCTTTCCCTCCCTAGATCCATCCCTGTGCACAAATGCTCCCATATGCAAGCCATTCGTTTGTTGCCAAACCGCCTGAACTATCGGACACAATAAAATGGTATTAAATCATGCCTTCCTAAAGCTGTAGCGAAGCAGACACAGTAAAGTAGAGTAACCAGGGAGCTAAAAGAGTGGGTTACTTGAAAAAGAAAAGCATTAGAGAAGTCGAGATTCAATGGGACCGGACAGAATTGGTCCTCTTTTAAGGTCTTTGCTCCCTTCCTGTTACACGACAACGAACAAAGAGGGGCAGCTGTAAGGGCCCAAATCCGTCCGGCCCAATAAATAAAACAATAAAATAAATAAAAAAGTCCAAGTCTGAAGCCTAAGCCCGAAACTTTAACAAATCAGAAACCCTAGTCAGCCCTTTGAGTCTTCGACGCCGCTCCACGTCAGCGAGTGTGTCGCCTGAGGCCTACCTGTCCCCTTTCATCGAAATGGAAAGGCACGGCTCCCCAGTGCCGTTGACCTTGCCATGAATACCTACAAAGGAGAAAGAAAACAAAAGCAGAGGATAGAAAGAAAACAACAGAAACAACAAAAAAGAAAATAGAAATGAATATCCTGTAATATATTCGGCTATAAAAGCCATAACAACATGTATTTTTCTTTTACAAAAAAAAAAGCAATCGAAAACATAAAAAAAAAAGAAAAACAAATTCAACAAAAAGGTAGTCCATTTGCTTGTTATTTATCTTCTTTTCTCAAAAAGATTATAAAAGAAATATAACGAAAACAGAAAGTTTAATTTTTTTACCTAATTCGTTGCATCGCCGCCGTGGGTGGGCAAGGCCATCGTCCCCGAGGAAGAACAACCCCTTTTCAACGCGAAAGGCCATTGAGTTCCTTCAAACATGCCTGGGCTTCGTCGAAAAAGAGTGTAACACCCCTTACCCGTATTCGATACCGGAATAGGGTACGAGGCATTACCAGAACACATACACTTGTAAACGTATTGAACCGAGTTATAAAATTTCATCTAAATTAAAAATTTCAAATTATTAACATGCTTTTATAATTCTCCACAATATATCCTCAAAATATTATATTCATAATAAATAGGACCTATGAGACCCGATACATACTTATGCAATTCAATGCTTCATTTCCTTTTCATTTACGTACAATTTAATATCATTAATATCAATACTAATACGTATCTACCATTTAACTCAATGTTTATCGATTATACCATTCATTAACACCTTTATGAAATTCTCAATTTTGCAATGAAAATATCACTTTAGCTTAAATAACAACATCAATTCAACTCATCATTCCCTTTTTCATCATTTTACACTTCAAGTATGAACTTATTATTTCATTACCTTTCTACACGTGTTTCCTATGTATATCACACGAGACATAAACATATAGCATAAGCATTATAAGCATGGATGAGCACAATAGTTATCCATGTATCAAACTTACCAACATGTGTTAACTCAATACTCATTCATGACATTACTTCATGCCAAATCATATACCAAATATACCATACACACATACAAACTTTATTTTCCCACATGAGATTAAACTATGACCAATAATGCACTAATATATGCATCATATCTATTTCATCGTTTATCAATTATAATTGAGCATATTACCAATTATACACAAATCATTCATATATTTCCCAATTTTCCTCCACCTCCTCTCCATTCCTCATCCTTAATGTGTATAACACACTTAAACAACATTATCCATACTTTCACTATTTTCCTGTATGTAAATTCAAGTTGACTATCTGAGTCAGAGTCACTAATTTATTTATATCTCGAGCTACAGAGCTCCAAATTAAGATCCGTTAATTTTCCCTGAAACTAGACTCATATATCTTCTTACCATAAAATTTTTAGAATTTTTGGCTTAGCAAATAAGTACAGTTTATTCTTTAAAGTTTTCCCTATTTCACTGCTCGACAGTTCTAACCCCTCTTCACTAAAAAATAATTATCTCATTGTACAGAATTCGGATAATGTTCTCGTTTGTTTCTTTTGAAAATAGACTCATTCAAAATTATAAAAATATAAATTTTAGTCAATAATTATTTTTGTACATTTTTTAACAATTTTCCAAATTCAGAACAGGGGATTCTGAAATCATTCTAGCTCTGTCTCACTAAAATTCAAATATCTCATAATATAAAACTAGTTTGCTTTCTCTGTCTCTTTTATGAGAAAATAGACTCATTCAGCTTTAATTTCATATCTTATTCACTCTCTATTTCGATTGCCACCATTTTTGGTGATTTTTCAAAGTCACACAACTACTGCTGTCCAAAACTGTTTTGTTGCTAAATTTACTCTTTCATAATTTCACTTACTCCATTTCATCTTACAAATGGTTTGATCAAATATCAAGCACATTGTTCATAAATTTTCTCACTTATACCTGCACTCATTCATCACATAGTCGCATTCAATTACACTTACTCATTCATCACATAATTTCACTTAGTCAATTTCCCAATGAACACTTTGGAATAATAACAGATACACGGTGGATCAGCACACAACACCACCCTTATAATCAATGGTACCCGGTGGAATCAGCACATAGCAACCACCTTTATAATCAATGATACTCGCTACACGTAGTAACCTGCACATAGTACTACACATGTGACCATTACTATCACTTTCACATAGTGGCTTGCACATGGTCCGTGCCACACATGTGATCATCACTGTCACTTCATTCGTATCTTTTCTATTCCGGAGGTTCAACCAGGAAATTTCTCACTTTTCTTTTTCACTGATCAAAGTCAATTTCTCGTCTTTCTTGATTTATAATCACACATTAAACTTATAAACACTCACATTCTTCAATCTAGTCCAAAATCACACTTTGGCAAAATTACAGTTTTTTGCCCTAAAGTTTCACAAAATTACGATTTTTCCCCTAGGCTCGTAAAATAATTTTTATTCAATTTCCTTGCATTTTAGGCCTAGCCGAACCATTTTCATAACTATAGCAGTCCACAATTCTCACTTATTCGCACACTTGTGACATATTTTATAACTTTTACAAATTAATCCTTTTTAGGCATTTTCATCGAAAATCACTTAGTAAAAGACGTTCATCACACTCCAAACATTCATATTCTTCCATAAAACATAAAAATACATGCATATCATTCATGTGTAAATATTTAAACACAAACCCTAGTTCAAAATAATGGTAAAAATAGCTAAACCAAGTTACAAGGATCTCAAATATAAAAATAACATTAAAAACGGGGTAAAGACAGACTTACTATGAAGCTTGGAAGCTTGAACAAAACCCTAGCCAGGGCTTCCATGACATATTCAGCCATTTGGAGAAGATGGACAAGAAATTTGACTTTTATTTTGTCTTTTAGTCCATTTAATAACCAATTTACCAAAATGCCCCTAACTTAAAAATATCTTATTTCACTTATCTCATGTCCATTTTTGTCCAACAAATTAACCAATGGTCTAATTACCATTTAAGGGCCTCCAATTTAAAATTTCATAACAATTAGACACCTCTAGCTTCTAGAACTCAAGTTTTGCACTTTTTACAAATTAGTCCTTTTGACTAAATTAAGTGCCCAAAATTTGAAATTTTCAAATGAAATTTTTTCCTCGTTGGATTTGTGGTCCCGAAACCACTGTTTCGACTAGGCCCAAAATCTGGCTGTTACAAAGAGGGCGTGGGGGGTATGCCTTCAAAAACGGAAGGGCTGAAAGTCATTTTTTTAGTTTAGAAGGCGTCACCTTTAGATCTGGGTCCTAAGGGGTTAAAAAAGGACTAAAAAGTAATGTTTTTGTAACTTCGGCCATTGAAGGTGACGGTTGCCGTCATCGATGACCGGTGACCACGACAAAACGACGACAGCCCCAGGGTCGGATAGGAAGCAGCTTCAGAGAAAAAAAAGGAAGCCTGAGTTTTTAAAAAAGGAAGCCTAATTTTTTTTGGCATATATTGGCATCACCCAACGACGTCGTTTTGGCCAGGTTTTAGAAGTCCCAAAACAGCGCCGTTTCAAGCTTGACCTGTCAACTCGATCTGGATCCCTTGGGATCCGCCTGTTTTCGTGGGAAGGGTCTATTTATGGCCCTAGTCCTTCCACCTTTAAGCCATTTTCAATCAAGTCATAATTTCGTTTTTTTTCTTTTAGAAATTATACCATTTCATTTTGATTCAATATCAGTTTGGTCTTCAAATTGCTAACCCTTTCGGGAGTGACGCATATACTGTGTTGGGTTAGTTGTCCTCGAAGTCCCTAAACTTTTGTATTGCATTTTAATTTAATCTTTATATCTTGTTTTCCTATAATTTAGGCATAGATCTTGTTATATTTCTAATTTAGTCCTTTGTTTCCCTTTTCTTTATTTATTTTGCAATTCATGCTTTAATTTTTGTTTAAATTTCAATTTAATCCCTCATTTAGTTAATTTGGCCTCTTTATTTACTATATCTTTTATTTTAACACTTAAAATTTATGATATTTATATTTCCTTTTTATAATGCATTTTTATTTTATCCTTATTATCCTTATTATTATAATTATTATGATAGTAATCATGACATGATTATCGCTATTATTGCTATAAATTGATTTTTTTATCATTATAGTTGCATTATTATTATTCCCTAGCATAGCATTTTTTATTTTACCTTTTCATTTTCTTTCTTTCTTTCTTTATTATTCTAATATTATCATTTCATTTTTTTACCCACTACTATTTTACTTTATTTTGCTAATCACCATGTCATGTATCATGTTAAAATATATTTATCCATTTTTACACTATGCCCAAATAAATTAAATGTATATTGTTTTAAAAGTTACATCCTTTTACCTAACGTATAGGAAATATTTAAAACTGAGACAATGTTCATTATTTTTGGAATTCGAGGAGTCGTGCTCCTAACTTATAGAGTATGACATCTTCCTAGAATCAAAGTAATCGAATATCCTATTTAAAATATTAAAACAAGATTTAGGTAATGATCAAATGACAATTATTCTTGTTTTTGAGGATTCGAGACATCATGCCCTAACTTACGAGATATGATTTTCTTCTCGATTAACTCGAAATAAGAAGGCCTTTTCCATAAATTTTAATTTAGTTAAGCAATATTTTAATCAAATAACAATATGTAAAGAGGGATCGTGTTTTAAATTCTCTCCAAATTTTCAAATTTTGACGCTAAGACACCAAGTAATCAACTAGGTACCAATTTTGGGCATTATGAGGGTGCTAATCCTTCCTCATACGTAACTAACTCCCGAACCTATTTCTTAGATTTTGTAGATTGAAAATCATCATTTTAGTAAAATTAACCTTTTTATTAAAATGATTAAATCTTGAGGTGATCCAATCACATCGAATAAAAAGGATTAGTGGTGGCTCCATTTTCGTTTGTTTTAAAATAAAAGTCGATTAACAAAAAAAAAAGGTTTCGACAACTTGGTGACTCCACTGGGGACCAATAAGAGAGTAAAGCCGCGAGTTGATTACTTTTTGGTCTTTTTGTCAAAAATTGATAATTCAGTTTAAATTGATGATCCCCTCATTGTATTTCATCCTTCATATTTTATTTTGGTGGTAAATAATGTCTTTATTATCTTGGGTTACATAATGATTTAATATGTCTGCTTTATTGGTTCGAGTTTCTCTTGGTATATTTTCACATATATTGCATGGCATAATTGTTCCATTATAGCCTTCTTAAGTGGGAGTGGGAAGCTATTCCTTCGTGAGGTTTTCACCTCCGTATAGGATAGTGGATCGTTTTCAAGATACATTTTTACCTATGTCTTCATAAGGTCTTCACCTCTGTACAGCCATAGGGAAATGTATTCCCCTGAACTGAACTCAGTCCGTATGAGTCTATACTGGGTGAGGATTGAGTTATCTGCTAGTTCAGGTACCCTTACTTTAGAATTGAGACGCATATAATAAGCCCTAAAGAACCTACCCTAGGTAGAACCATATCAAACCTTTAGTGGTCACCCGAATAGATGTTCTATTTATTATTTATTGCTTTGAATTCTAGCTTTGTATGAAACATACTAACTTGTTTTGTTTTGTTTTTGGCTGTGATTGCATTGCATTTTCATCATAGAAAAGGGTGTTGATTCGTGTTCAGTTGCTAAATAGAGAGCTTGTCATGGAAAAGAGATTTCTTGATAAAGTGAAAGACAATGCGACCGTGCGAATATGGTCCAAGAAAAGACAATAAGAGAAAGGTGACAGCTTGTCAGAGGGGTACATACCAGAATTATGGAATTTCACCTGCATTAGTGTAACTCAGAATAATCTTTAAGAGCTAAAAAAAATGGGATCAATAGGATGATGAAATCAAGCAGTTATTCTACCGTGAATATGGTGATTTTCCTTATCTACTCGATATCAAAGTGGATAAGTACCTATTCCGGTCTTTCGCCCAGTATTGGAATCCTTGTAATGGCCCAAATTTGAGGTTATCGGAACAGTGGTTTCGGGACCACAAATCCGATGAGAAAAATTTTATTTTTCTTATATTTTTATGGTCTACAATTTCACAAAATGATTTCGTGAAAATTTCGTTCGAAAATTTCGACGTTTGGGCACTCAATTTAGTCAAAAGGACTAAATTGTAAAAAGTGCAAAAGTTGAGTTCTACATGTTAGAGGTGTCCAATTGTTATGAAACTTTAAATTGGAGGTCCTTATATGGTAATTATACCATTGGTAACTTGGTAGACAAAAATGGACATGAGATAAGTGAAATAGAAAATTTTTAAGTTAGGGGCAATTTGGTAATCTAGTAATTAAAATGAATTAAAAGGGAAAAAGATGGCAAAAATCATCATCTTCTTCATTAGGACGAAATCAGCAAGGGGGGAAGCCATAGTTAGGGTTTTTAAGCTTTCAAGCTCCATAGTAAGTGATCCGAAGTCCCGTTTTTAATGTTTTTTACGTTTTTGGAGTCCCGGCAGCTTAATTTAGCTTATTCTAGCAATAATTTAACCTAGCGTTTATATTTGGAAAAATACCCATAGGTGAAAAGTGTTTATTTTGATGTTTTATGATAGAATATGAAGCTAGAAATTATGTTAAACAACTTTTGCTAAGCGATTTTAAGTGAAAACGAGTAAAACGACATAATCGGTAAAAATACCTAATGTTCATAAGTACATGTTAGAGTGGGAATTTGATGTTTCCATAGAAGGGAAAAATGTTCAGAATGTTATAAAACATAAGAATAAGAGATGAAGTTTAATTTCCGAGCCTTGGGGCAAAAATGTAATTATGTAAAAGTTTAGGGGCAAAATTGTAATTTTGAAAAAGTTAGAGTCGAGGGCTGTTTTGATGAATGTGATTATTAAATAAGTTAAATTTACTATTTTAGATCAAGAAGTACGAAACTCGAGGTTAGACAAAGGGAAGAATAAAGTTGAAGACTAAGTTGGTGAATTTGGCTATAATTGGTACCGAGGTAAGTTTACGGTAAATAAATGCAATATTTCAATATTTATTATCAATGCTGTTATTTTCCAGCAACTATGAATTTATTTTATGAATTTATTTGATGATGATCTAAGCATGAAATGATAGAGAATTAAAATTAAAAAGTCCCGTTGATACATAAGGATGGTACTGGATACGAATGTCATGACATTTGGGTAAAGAGGTCCCATGTAAGACCATGTCTGGGACATGGCATTGGCACCGAGATGAGAGGTCCCATGTAAGACCATGTCTGGGACATGGCTTTGGCATGTTATTATCAGAAGAGACCCGAGTATCCTTATTATTCCAATGTAGCTCAACGGGCTTGTAAATGAATCATGTTCATGAAAGTTCAGTTTAAAGCATAAATGGCAAGCTCAGGTAAGTTGTGAGACTTAAGAACTTATTATACTATCAATTGATGTTCAACGATGCAGCAAGGATTGAGTAAGTTATGCACACAAGTATTCTAAGTAAACAAGTAAGAGAACTAGTATGAGATTAACTAAAGAGTAAACTAGAGATATAGACATTGAGTTTAATTATTTAAGTTAAATATTGTTATTTATTTGCTAGTAAACTTACTAAGCTTTATGCTTACTTCTTTTATTTCTCTTTCTCTTATAGTATTGCAAAGCTACTTCAAGGATCCTAAAGAAGTCGGAGATCGTCCACACTATCAACTACAACTGCTCGGTATTTTATATCGAAACACGTTTGAGTTATGGCATGTATAGGGATTTAGTTATTTTGTATGTATGTAATGATGATTTTGCTAATGAGTGATGTGTAAGTATTTGATGATGTATGGTCATTAAAATGGTTAAGGATGAAGGTGTTTGTTGTTATGAAAAATTAGGTGATAAATTATGCATGGAAATCATGAAAGGATAAAATTTTGCAAAGAAACAGAATTCAGGCAGCACAGTGACGTGAATTTGAAACATCACCCAAGATAGTATAAAATGAATTATAGGGTGAATGATATATGGAATTAAATCTTGTTGAGTCTATTTTCATGGAAAAATAACGGTGTAGCAAAAGGAAATTTATATTTTAAGATATGTGAATTTTAGTAAGATAGGGTCAGAACTGTTTTTGGAGTCCCCTGTTCTGAGTTTAGAAAATAATTACAAATTGTAAAAAAATGGTTATGAGTTGAAATTTACATTCTTAGATTCCTTAATGAGTCTATTTTCTGTAGAAACAAGTAAGAACTTCATATGAAAATCCTACAGTGAGAAAACTTATTTTTAGTAACAAGAGGTCAGAATAGTCAAATAGTGAAACAGGGGAGACTTTAACTAATAAACTGTACTAATTGGATGAACCAAAAATTCTAAAAATTTTATGGTGAGTAGATATATGAGTCTAGTTTCAGGGAAAATTTACGGAATTAAATTTCGAGTTCTGTAGCTCAAGTTATAATTAATTTAGCAACTGCTGCGCGATTGGACAGATTTGCTGTAAATAGTGAAATAAATTTTCAAACCTAGTTTTTATGCTCCGAATTGGTAAGATAAGCTAAGTAATGCCTCGTGCTCGACTCCGGAAACGGTCTCGGGTAAGGGGTGTTACATTTTGTTGGTATCAGAGCAGGTTTATTCGGTTCTTGGAAATACTCGGTATGAATAAGTGTCTACCTATACATGCCATACTTATATATTTTGATAGTGTGACGACTCCTGACGATTTTAAAATGTTTTCTTTTATAGTTATGGATCCTGAACGAGCTAGTACAGATGAAGTAGAAAGTAATGCGCTTGCTTCCGCAGAAGGGACGACGCCACTAGATGTTAATGTTAGTGAAAGGCCTGCATCAGTTAGACAGGGAGGAGGAGCTAGAGAAGCCTTCTTCCAAGCCATGAATGATTGGTTTGCCGAGTTCGTTCGTACGAATCCGGCTGTAAGACCTCCACCCCCTCAAGATTCACAGGTTCCCCATGTAGCTTCCCCAGCTGCAGGTATATTTATCAGGGAGAGACCACCTGTTGATAAGATTAGGAAGCAAGGGGCTGAAGAATTTCGGGCTACCAAAGATGACGATGCAGAAAAAGCAGAATTCTGGCTTGAGAATACCATCAGGGTTTTTGAAGAATTATCTTGTACACCGGAAGAATGTATGAAGTGTGTGGTCTCACTTCTCAGAGATTCCGCTTATCATTGGTGGAAGACAAAAATATGTTGTGTTGAAATGCCAGAATGGAGAATTACTTTGGGTTAAATCTAATCAGACAGAGGGATTATCCGATACGATTTCAGTTATGACAGCTCAGAGGTGTGTTAGAAAAGGGTATGATGTTTATTTGGCGTATGTGTTGGATACTAAAGTATCTGAGTTAAAGATACAGACAGTGCCAGTTGTATGTGAATTTTCTGATGTGTTTCCAGAGGAATTACCAGGGTTGCCACCAGAAAGAGAAGTGGAATTTTCTATAGATTTGATTCCGGGAACTGCCCCAATTTCCATAGCTCCGTATCGTATGGCTCCTACAGAATTAAAAGAGTTAAAGGCACAGTTACAGGAACTTGTTGACAGAGGTTTTGTTCGTCCGAGTCATTCACCTTGGGGTGCTCCAGTTCTGTTTGTGAAAAAGAAAGACGGGTCTTTGAGATTGTGTATTGACTATCGGCAGCTTAATAAGGTAACTATAAAGAATAAGTACCCGTTGCCTCGAATTGATGACTTATTTGATCAACTGAAAGGTACCACAGTATTTTCAAAGATTGATCTCCGATCGGGTTATTATCAGTTACGGGTAAAAGAGCCAGATGTGCCAAAGACAGCTTTCAGAACCAGGTATGGGCATTATGAGTTTCTGGTTATGCCGTTTGGGTTGACTAATGCACCTGCAGTATTCATGGATTTGATGAACCGAATATTCAGACCGTATCTAGATAGGTTTGTAGTAGTTTTTATTGATGACATTTTAGTTTATTCTCGGGATGAAACTGAGCATGCAGAACATTTGAAAATAGTGTTGCAAATTCTGCGTGAAAAGAAACTTTATGCTAAATTCAGTAAATGTGAATTTTGGCTTCGAGAGGTAGGTTTTCTCGGACATATTGTATCCGCAGAAGGCATCAGGGTAGATCCGAGTAAAATTTCAGCTATTGTCAATTGGAGTCCACCGAAGAATGTATCTGAAGTTAGAAGTTTCTTGGGTTTAGCTGGTTATTATCGGAGATTTGTACAAGGGTTTTCTATGATAGCTTCTCCAATGACCCGTTTATTACAGAAAGATGTTAAATTTGAATGGACAGAAAAATGCCAGCAAAGTTTCGACCGATTGAAGGAGTTGTTGACGAAAGCACCTGTGTTGGTACAGCCTGAATCGGGTAAGGAATTTATTATTTATAGTGATGCATCATTAAATGGTTTGGGTTGTGTCTTGATGCAAGAAGATAAAGTAATAGCCTATGCTTCAAGACAACTTAAGCCACATGAAAGAAACTACCCGGTACATGATCTCGAGTTAGCTGCTATTGTATTTGCATTAAAAATATGGCGGCATTATTTGTATGGTGAAAAGTGTCATATTTATACTGATCACAAAAGCTTGAAATATTTGATGACACAGAAAGATTTGAATTTGAGACAACGCAGGTGGCTTGAATTGATAAAGGATTATGATTTGGTTATTGATTACCATCCGGGTAAGGCTAACGTGGTAGCTGATGCTTTGAGCCGAAAATCTCTATTTGCTTTACGAGCTATGAATACCCGGTTGTCACTGTCTAATGATGGTTCAATCATAGCTGAATTGAGAGCTAAATCGACATTTCGTCAACAAATATGTGAAGCTCAGAGGAATGATGAGAAATTACAGGCTAAACGGGTGCATTGTGAGTCAGGTAATGATTTAGAATTTCAGATTGGAACTGATGGTTGTTTATTATTCAGAGGCAGAGTATGTGTACCGAAGAATTCAGAACTTGTACAGAAGATTTTACACGAAGCACACAGTGGTATTATGCCCGTACATCCGGGAGGTAATAAAATGTATAATGACTTGAAAAAGATGTATTGGTGGCGGGGTATGAAACGTGATATCTCTGAGTTTGTATCAAGATGTTTGGTATGTCAACAGGTTAAAGCTGAACATCAGGTACCTTCGGGGTTGCTTCAGCCAATTACTATACCAGAATGGAAATGGGAAAGAATTACTATGGATTTTGTGTCCGGATTACCATTGTCTCCGAAGAAGAAAGATGCCATTTGGGTGATCGTTGATCGATTAACAAAATCAGCACATTTTATCCCAGTACGTATGGATTATTCTCTAGATAAATTAGCTAAACTGTATATATCTGAGATTGTTAGACTACATGGAGTGCCTGTCTCCATTATATCAGATAGAGACCCCCGATTTACGTCTCGTTTCTAGAACAAATTGCAAGAAGCTTTAGGTACTCAGTTGCATTTCAGTACTGCATTTCATCCTCAGACAGATGGCCAATCTGAGCGTGTAATTCAGGTATTGGAAGATATGCTCCGATGTTGTGTATTAGAATTTCAAGGTAATTGGGAAAGGTATCTACCTTTAATTGAATTTGCTTATAATAACAGTTATCAGTCCAGTATTAAAATGGCTCCGTATGAAGCTTTGTATGGTAGAAAATGTAGAACACCATTATATTGGACAGAGCTCAGTGAAAAGAAGACACACGGGGTTGATTTGATCCGGGAAACAGAAGAAAAAGTAAGGCTGATTCGAGATAGTTTAAAAGCAGCTTCCGATCGTCAGAAGTCATACGCCGATCTTAAACGAAGGGAGATTGAATTTCAGGTGGGTGATAAAGTATTCTTAAAAGTGTCTCCTTGGAAGAAAGTTCTCTGGTTCGGTCGAAAGGGTAAATTGAGTCCAAGATTTATCGGACCATATGAGATTATAGAAAGAATTGGACCAGTTGCTTACCGATTGGCTTTACCACCGGAACTCGACAAAATTCATAATGTATTTCATGTATCTATGCTACGACGGTATCGATCAGATCCTTCACATGTTATTACTCCAACAGAAGTAGAAATTCAGCCGGATATGACTTATAATGAAGAACCGGTTAAAGTATTAGTACGAGAAACAAATGAGCTTAGAAACAAAAAGGTAAATCTGGTGAAAGTGCTATGGCAAAAGCACGGGATTGAGGAAGCAACATGGGAACCGGAAGAGACAATGAGGAAGCAATACCCGAATCTCTTTATTGGTAAGATTTTCGAGGACGAAAATCCTAAAAAGGGGGGAGAGTTGTAATGGCCCAAATTTGAGGTTATCGGAACAGTGGTTTCGGGACCACAAATCCGATGAGAAAAATTTTATTTTTCTTATATTTTTATGGTCTACAATTTCACAAAATGATTTCGTGAAAATTTCATTCGAAAATTTCGACGTTTGGGCACTCAATTTAGTCAAGAGGACTAAATTGTAAAAAGTGAAAAAGTTGAGTTCTACATGTTAGAGGTGTCCAATTGTTATGAAACTTTAAATTGGAGGTCCTTATATGGTAATTATACCATTGGTAACTTGGTAGACAAAAATGGACATGAGATAAGTGAAATAGAAAATTTTTAAGTTAGGGGCAATTTGGTAATCTAGTAATTAAAATGAATTAAAAGGGAAAAAGATGGAAAAAATCATCATCTTCTTCATTAGGACGAAATCAGCAAGGGGGGAAGCCATAGTTAGGGTTTTCAAGCTTCCAAGCTCCATAGTAAGTGATCCCAAGTCCCGTTTTTAATGTTTTTTACGTTTTTGGAGTCTCGGTAGCTTAATTTAGCTTATTCTAGCAATAATTTAACCTAGGGTTTATATTTGGAAAAATACCCATAGGTGAAAAGTGTTTATTTTGATGTTTTATGATAGAATATGAAGCTATAAATTATGTTAAACAACTTTTGCTAAGCGATTTTAAGTGAAAACGAGTAAAACGACAAAATCGGTAAAAATACCTAATGTTCATAAGTACATGTTAGAGTGGGAATTTGATGTTGCCATAGAAGGGAAAAATGTTCAGAATGTTATAAAACATAAGAATAAGAGATGAAGTTTAATTTCCGAGCCTTGGGGCAAAAATGTAATTATGTAAAAGTTTAGGGGCAAAATTGTAATTTTGAAAAAGTTAGAGTCGAGGGCTGTTTTGATGAATGTGATTATTAAATAAGTTAAATTTACTATTTTAGATCAAGAAGTACGAAACTCGAGGTTAGACAAAAGGAAGAATAAAGTTGAAGACTAAGTTGGTGAATTTGGCTATAATTGGTACCGAGGTAAGTTTACGGTAAATAAATGCAATATTTCAATATTTATTATCAATGCTGTTATTTTCCAGCAACTATGAATTTATTTTATGAATTTATTTGATGATGATCTAAGCATGAAATGATAGAGAATTAAAATTAAAAAGTCCCGTTGATACATAAGGATGGTACTGGATACGAATGTCATGACATTTGGGTAAAGAGGTCCCATGTAAGACCATGTCTGGGACATGGCATTGGCACCGAGATGAGAGGTCCCATGTAAGACCATGTCTGAGGTCCCATGTAAGACCATGTCTGGGACATGGCATTGGCACCGAGATGAGAGGTTCCATGTAAGACCATGTCTGGGACATGGTGTTGGCACCGAGATGAGAGGTCCCCTATAAGACCATGTCTGGGACATGACATGGGCACCAACATGATAACATCCCATGTAAGACCATGTCTGGGACATGGCTTTGGCATGTTATTATCAGAAGAGACCCGAGTATCCTTATTATTCCAATGTAGCTCAACGGGCTTGTAAATGAATCATGTTCATGAAAGTTCAGTTTAAAGCATAAATGGCAAGCTCAGGTAAGTTGTGAGACTTAAGAACTTATTATACTATCAATTGATGTTTAACGATGCAGCAAGGATTGAGTAAGTTATGCACACAAGTATTCTAAGTAAACAAGTAAGAGAACTAGTATGAGATTAACTAAAGAGTAAACTAGAGATATAGACATTTAGTTTAATTATTTAAGTTAAATATTGTTATTTATTTGCTAGTAAACTTACTAAGCTTTATGCTTACTTCTTTTATTTCTCTTTCTCTTATAGTATTGCAAAGCTACTTCAAGGATCCTAAAGAAGTCGGAGATCGTCCACACTATCAACTACAACTGCTCGGTATTTTATATCGAAACACGTTTGAGTTATGGCATGTATAGGGATTTAGTTATTTTGTATGTATGTAATGATGATTTTGCTAATGAGTGATGTGTAAGTATTTGATGATGTATGGTCATTAAAATGGTTAAGGATGAAGGTGTTTGTTGTTATAAAAGATTAGGTGATAAATTATGCATGGAAATCATGAAAGGATAAAATTTTGCAAAGAAACAGAATTCAGGCAGCACAGTGACGTGAATTTGAAAAATCACCCAAGATAGTATAAAATGAATTAGAGGGTGAATGATATATGGAATTAAATCTTGTTGAGTCTATTTTCATGGAAAAATAACGGTGTAGAAAAAGGAAATTTATATTTTAAGATATGTGAATTTTAGTAAGATAGGGTCAGAACTATTTTTGGAGTCCCCTGTTCTGAGTTTAGAAAATAATTACAAATTTTACAAAAATGGTTATGAGTTGAAATTTACATGCTTAGATTCCTTAATGAGTCTATTTTCTGTAGAAACAAGTAAGAACTTCATATGAAAATCCTACAGTGAGAAAACTTATTTTTAGTAACAAGAGGTCAGAATAGTCGAATGGTGAAACAGGGGAGACTTTAACTAATAAACTGTACTAATTGGCTGAACCAAAAATTCTAAAAATTTTATGGTGAGTAGATATATGAGTCTAGTTTTAGGGAAAATTTACGGAATTAAATTTCGAGTTCTGTAGCTCAAGTTATAATTAATTTAGAAACTGCTGCGCGATTGGACAGATTTGCTGTAAATAGTGAAATAAATTTTCAAACCTAGTTTTTATGCTCCGAATTGGTAAGATAAGCTAAGTAATGCCTCGTGCTCGACTCCGGAAACGGTCTCGGGTAAGGGGTGTTACAATCCTGCCTACAGCTACTTCACTTTTGGGAAAGTAGACTTGATGCTCATCGTAGAAGAGTACACCACTTTGCTTCGTTGCCCGAGGAACCAAGTCAACAAAGCCTATTCTAGAGCTACCAACGTCCCGACTTTCTTAAAGAGACTAATGACCATAACTGGGATAAGCAAGCAATGGGTCGCGACCTTGATTAAACAAAAAGGAAATAGTAAATGCATCCCTTGGAAAAGTCTGCAGGATTTGATCTTGGTACATCCAGATGTAAGGAAAATAGTTGAGGCCTTCCCCTTGAGTATTTATGGGTTGGTCGTCTTCCCCAAAGCACTAGGGCATGTAGATGATGCATTTTTATTTTATCCTTGTTGTTATTATTATTATTATTATTATAGTAATCATGACATGATTATCACTATTATTGCTATAAATTGATTTTTTTATCATTATAGTTGCATTATTATTATTCACTAGCATAGCATTTTTTATTTTACCTTTCATTTTCTTTCTTTCTTTCTTTATTATTCTAATATCATCATTTCATTTTTTTTACCCACTACTATTTTACTTTATTTTGCTAATCACCATGCCATGTATCATGTTAAAATATATTTATCCATTTTTACACTATGCCCAAATAAATTAAATGTATATCGTTTTAAAAGTTACATTCGTTTTACCTAACGTATAGGAAATATTTAAAACCGATGCAATGTTCATTATTTTTGGAATTCGAGGAGTCGTGCTCCTAACTTACGGAGTATGACATCTTCCTAGAACTGAAGTAATCAAATATCCTATTTAAAATATAAAAACAAGATTTAAGTAATGATCAAATGACTCGATTAACTCGAAATAAGGTCTTTTCCATAAAATTTAATTTAGTTAAACGATATTTTAATCAAATAACATTATGCAAAGAGGGATCGTGTTTTAAATTTTCTCCAAATTTTTTGACGTTAAGACACCAAGTAATCAACTAGGTACCAATTTTGGGTGTTGTGAGGATGCTAATCCTTCCTCATACGTAACCGACTCCTGAACCTATTTCTCAGATTTTGTAAACCGAAAATCATCGTTTTAGTAAAATTAACCTTTTTTATTAAAATAATTAAATCTCGAGGTGGTCCAATCACACCGAATAAAAAGGATTGGTGGCAGCTCCATTTTCATTTGTTTTAAAATAAAAGTCGATTTCCAAAAAAAAAGGTTTCGACAAAAACAATGGAGATTACAAAAACCTAAACCCTCAAATTTCTTACGAATATAGAGTTTGTCTATAATGACTCAATTTTAAATGGCATCGAAAAATGCGATTTTGGAATCTTATTTCTGTAAATTGAGTCCGTAAAGGTAAAATGGGAGTATTTATGGAGTTATTATGAAAATTTATTGAAGATTGGTTTAGTAATGTAATCTAAAAAATAGTTAATTAAATCTCAAGGACTAAATTATAAAAGTCAATTGCTGTGAAATTTTAATTTAAAAAATATTTGAATATCTAGTTAAGACCAAAATTATTATTAACCATTGTATGATAGTGGAATATGATGATTATTTCCGCTTAACAAGATTGATAATTAAATTAAACATAAATATGCCTTTATTATTAATTAAGCATACTTACTTCAACTAATTAAGTTACTAATTATATTATATCTATTAAGTTGGACGAAAGATGAAAGCTTTATCATCTTCCTCCCGAGCCGTACAAACCATTGAAGAAAAGAAAGAAAATTTCAAACCTTTCAACCAAACTTTCAGCTATCAATTTATCAAGGTAATCAAGCAATTTCTTTAAAAGAAATTTGTAGATTTTTTTTATCATGAGAGCTTGTTAGTAAACACATGTATCAATTTGTTCAACTAATTGATATTTAGTAAGTTTCCATTCTAGTGAAATTGATGATTTGAGCTTAATTCTTATAGTTTTATCATCGTTCCTCAGTGTTTCATCATACGGTGCATGGGACTTTAACATCTCAAACACTGAAGGTTGATGCAGCACATTCTTTGGAACAACTGATAAGACTCTACCTACCTAAACTACATCTTATTAGAGAACGACGTCTTGATCCAGTTCATCAGCTGGGGGAGTAGTATTGACCTTTGTAATAGGAATGAGAAACTATTCCTACAACGAATGAAAGCTATCAGGAAATCATGCAAGGAACAAAACCCAACCAGGGGTAAAGCCATGATCTCCTCGACTGCTGCTTTAATTTTACTTATTTTTTCTTTTTTGTTTTAGGTTTCTTCTTAAAGTTTTCTTTAAATTTCCGCAACTCAATAGCTAATGCGCAACAGGTTGGGTTTAACGTTATTGTTCTTGTTTATGTTTTATGTTGTTTTATTGAAGGCTTGGCTCGGTTCCCAGAAAAGAAAAATTATTGACATATAATATAATAATAGTGACTCAATTTTTATTATGGGCTAATGCCGAGCTTTTAGAGATAGTTGAAGTGAAAATACATATTATAGTTTTGACCAAGTAGTAAAGTATCCAGCTTCTTGACTAAGCTCATAATAGCCCATCTCTTGAAGAATTCGAGTGCACTGAGGAAGAGCTATGTCCTTCTTAAACCCAAGATTGTTGGCAAAACGGAGTTTACCGCTGAGACCATCGAATGTGGTGAGAACCACCCTGGATTTTCTCCACGCTTCGGTGGGATCACTGCAATCAGCCCTTGGACTCCTCACCAAAGCAACGTCGCAGTCTGATTCCTCATAATCGCCTTCCACTATGACGTGGTAGTCTCCGTGATTGTCCGTCACTATTTCTTTGCTCTGGAAGGTAATCGCTTCGTTCGTACGGTTCCTACATTCCAATTTCACTACTGCTCCTGCAATACCAAATATATATCAACACATTTGTCAACCCAACTTTTACACAACTTATTTTTTTATTCTTTTTCATATATTTGAAATAAAACAAAAAAGCAATAATTTGATTATCTACCACTAATGGGTTCGCTGAGTTTGGTCTCAAATTCAACACGGCAAGTGTCGCAGTAAACATGACCTACAACCATATACTGCATATTTTCTTCAGCAGCCCCATAGGAGTAGTTGAGTGAGGAGGAAACACAAATGGTGAAGCAGAGAAGGGCGATTATGGAAATATTTGCCATATCTTTGGTTGTCACTTTAATGTTTATTGCTCTTCCCTGAGTATGGAAGCTTGCGAAAATGGTAGATTTATAGGGAGGGGTTGAGTTATTTTAGAATACATTGCTATTTCTGAGGGTTTGATTTGTTGAGGGAGTGGAAGACTCGGCCTCATCATTCTCCCTTTTTAATTGTTTCAACAATATCAAATAAAACAAAATTAATTATCTAAAAATAATATTATTCAAAAGAAATTATCTTAGAATAATAACAATTTTTCATACTAAAATGAATCCTTTCCATAAATTGATATAAATCTACATTAAAGCCAATGCCTGTGTGGACAATTTATATTCTTTTAACATATAGAACCTTAAAAAAGTCACCATTTGTCATGCATTTAATTAAAGAAAAATATATAATATATTGTAAGTGGAGCTTTTAAACTTCATAAGTAGTCTCTAGTTGACAAGTATCTTATAGGATATAGTAAAATATTAAAAAATAAATATTTTCGAAAAAGAAAAATAAGATTATTTTTTAAATCTGTTTCTGAAATAAAATAAAAAAAGTATATTGCAAATATACCAAATAGTAGTCCTTTAATTAATTTGTTTATTAATGTAAATTTTGATGGTATGAAATATTAGTTTTAAATTTGTGGGACATGAACTGGGTCAAAGTAAGAAATCGAAATTAAATTGTATATTTCTACAATAGTAAAAATGTAATTCCACCATTTTAATAATTTATATTTTTATAGCTTTTAGAAGATTAAATCACATTTTTTAATCATTTTTTAGGGGTCAAAGTACAATTTTATTATTATTAATTTAAAATTTTAAAATTATAAAAGGCTTAAATGAAAAAAAAATTTCCATGACCAAACCCTACCCGCTCTTGGATATGCCCCTAATCATAACTATTTTAATAAATATAATGTAATATAATATAATATAAGTACTAAATTTTATATAAAAAATATATATATATATAAAGTTGTTTCATCTTCTTTTTTATTTTTTAAGTGAAAACATAATACGCTTGAATTGATTTTTTACCATTAATTCCTTCGTTTAATTTTAAGATTTTCTTCTATCGTTTAGTTTTATTTTCTATAACACCAACAGAGTTCTCGCACAATGTTATTTCAATTTTGGGCTGTGGTTTCTTTTTAAGAGCAACAATCATGTAATATTAGTTCAGGGGTGTATCTGGGGCAGGGTACTGGTCCTAAAATGAAAATTTTACTTTCTATAGTTTATAAAATTTTAAAATAGTAATAGTAAAATTATACTTTGATCCCTTAAAAATGATAAAAATTTAATTTAATCTTCTAAAAATTATAAAGATATAATATATTAAAATAACGAAATTACATTTTTACAATCATAAAAACATATAGTTTAATTCCAATTCCTCCAAAAAGAATTTCTAACTTCACCCTATATTGATTGCTATAAGACCACAAAATCTTTTAGCAATAAAGAAACGCCTAGAGTGGTGTCTCTTTTAGAAGGAGGTTTGGTAATGAGAACGTTTTTCGACATGTTCAAGAATCACAAAACAATAATGAGAAAAATAGATAAAGAATGAGTTAGAAGGGTGTCACCAAAGTTGCTCCCTTGATTTCTTTTTTAAACTTTGAAACTCAAAGAAGATTAGAGGATGGTAAGTGGAGTAAAATTATATAATCTTAATAGGATAGGTCTAGGGTAAATTAACATAATATAATCATTGTAAGTTAAAAAAGAATAGCCTTTTAACTTGAGAAATAATCCAGAGAAATCAGGGAGTTATGTCATGATAAGCCGAAAGCCTGAACGTTGCGGAACTTGGCTATGGGTGTACCCTGACGTGGTTTTGGAGACTCATGGGGTTTTCGCCTTTCCGACCTCCATCTTGTCTATTTTAGCCTTGGAGCTTTCGTTGGATGCTTATTTGACTCCTGCTTCTCGGTTCTACATAAATAACAAGAAATAAAATGACTTGAAACAAAAACATGCAAGAAACGTACACTACACCAAAACAGGTTTTTAGCGGCGTTTTTTTAGGCCTTTAGCGGCGCTTTTTAACGCCACTAAAGATATTTGCGGCGCTTCTTAAAGCGCCGGAAAAAATGCCGCTAATGAAAACGTCGCAAATGTTTGCAGCGTTTACAAACAAAAACGCCGTTAAAGACCATGTTCTTTAGCGGCGCTTAGAAAAAAACGCCGCTAAAGATCATGTTCTTTAGCGGCGCTTAGAAAAAAACGCCGCTAAAGATCATGTTCTTTAGCGGCGCTTAGAAAAAAACGCCGCTAAAGAACATGTTCTTTAGCGGCGTTTGTAAAAAATGCCACTAAAGACCATGTTCTTTAGCGGCGCTTAGAAAAAAACGCCGCTAAAGAACATGTTCTTTAGCGGCGCTTAAGGGAAAACGCCGCTAAAGATCATGTTCTTTAGCGGCGTTTTTTTTCTAATCGCCGCTAAAGAACATGTTCTTTAGTGGCATTTTTACAAACGCCGCAAAAGAACATGTTCTTTAGTGGCGCTTTTATACAAAAACGCCACTATTTTTGGGATTTTTTTTATTAAATTTTTCATTTTTTCTGCCCTCCTGTAGCAAAATTTCAAAAGCAACATTTCAAAAGCAACCAATAGCAATAAATTTATATAATATTTTAACATAAGGGAATAAAATAATATTAATATCAATAAATAAAAGTGAATTCATATTGTTTTTGCAAAAAATGTTAAATGTTAAATGTTAAAATGATAAAAATATTTATGTCATACACTATGAAGGTGGAAGTTGCGACTTAAACATCTTCATCATAATCTGAAGCTGCTGCTGAAGTTCGTCGTACTTTTTGCTCTGCTCTGCTTCTCTTGCTGCAGCCTCCGCTTCCCTCGCTGCAGTCGCTGCTTCCCTCGCTTCCGCCTCTGCTTTAAGTTGTAGCTGGAGTTCTTCATATTTCCTTTGAACCTCAATTGTAGTCGCTTGCATCTGAGCCATTTGGTCTTTTAACCTCTGAACTTCAGCTTGAGCCTGACTCCCCGAAGCCATGTATTGGTGGGAGCTGGATCCAAAATATTGGGTTGGGCTAACAAAAGATCCTTGAAATCGAACCCGACCATACCTTTCAGGACCCAAAACTTCAGTAATAATCCGATTATCAATATCTTCAAGATGAACCGAACTATCACTAGAAGCAATTGCTTCGTACTCCGCCTTTTTATCATTTAGTTTTTCCTAATAAATATATCACATAGTTAGGAACACAATATTATATATTGAAAAACATATGCAACATAACAATAGTCGCATTAACTGCAATGAATTAAACCATTAGAAAATAAACACTATAAATAACTAAAATAAGTCAAATCGTATTAAGTAAACGTACCATTATTTCAGCAGCTTCAGGAGTCATGGGAGATCCATCTTTCTTCCTATGTGTAATTTCAAAAAGTTGAAGGCGTCCAACTTTTTGACCGGACGACCGTTCCTACAATATAGTAGTATAAATATTATTTAATAGAAAGTTATACATATTCGACAATATTAAAAAATTTAAAAATACCTCCGCCTCAGCTACACATGCGAAACTTCTCGACCCGGCTGTGTGGGTGAATTTTTGTTTCTGCCTGCTGCTTATTCCAACTTGTTCACGATCCTACGTTATGAAATTTTTTAGTACGTAAATAGAAAATACTATAAACCAAAATAATTACAATAGTTTAGAAGGACGTCAGACCTCGCCTTTATTCGAATGCCAAAATCTAACCGCATCTTCCCATTGGTACCTCAGCATACCCGGCGGGACATTTTGCAATTTCTCATCGAGGGTTGTTTTTGTCTTATAATAATTTTTCTTCAAAGTACTTTTGTTGTCTCTCCATCTTTTTCCCAATGCCTTCTTTACATAAGCATCCGAGACCTCTAAAGCAAACCTCTCCTGCAAAAAACAAAAAACACAAGTTAATAAAGTAAATATAAATGAAACTATTTCCCAAGCATTATAGATGACATTAACATTTTGTTACCTTAATATTATCGAGGGCTTGGTTTTTGTTGCTATCGGGCATTTGATGCCATGACTCGTAGTTTATAGGTAACATATTCGGATTTCGTGCTAAAATGCCCATGTATCCAGCTAAAAGTCGAGCTTCTGATCCAACAGGCTGACCAAAACTGTTTCGTCCAACTTTGACACGCTCGACTGAATCTAACTCGTACAACTCTCTAAGTAGCGTACGTCCTCGACCTCTGCGCGTCCCACCATTTTCAGCTACAAATGGTATATTATAATATAAGAATTTGAAAAATAAATCAACTATAACAGAAACACGCATGTAAATTAAATGAAAAATTACTTTGAACTTCTGTAGGATCCTCAGCTGTAATCGGAACATTTGAAGATCCAACTGCTGTCTGTTGTTCAGTACTATTAGTTTCTGTCGAGTTTGGATTATTTTGAACAATGCTTCCCCTTAGAATTTTTCTTCTAGGCATTTTATCTACAATACACATAAAATAGTTAATAACTTAATAGCTAATTACAACAATAACAGCACATATAAAACAGTTGAAACATATAATAAGACGATTTAAATTATGATATTATATATAATTAAACAATCGTAAAATCTTACTACATCATTATTCGTAAATATCTTCATCGGTATCCTGACGAACCCATCCAAATTGTGCACTAGTACTAGGGATATTATCGTTTAAGTTTAGTTCTGGAAAGGGTAAAGTTACTGATCTATCTTCGATGTTATCTCTACTTCCACTGCCCATATCAAACAAGTCTCTAGGGATGTTACGGAGTACAACGTACCAACCCTCATCAGTTGGATCTTTTGAGTAAAAAACTTGTTTGACTTGAGATGAGAATACATACGGCTCATCTATCAGTTGTTGTCCTGTGTGAATCAATCGGTCAAAGTTCACCATTGTAAAACCAAATTGATCTTGCTTAATTCCACGAGCTGTATTAACATCGGCCCAATCACCACGAAATAAGACAACTTTCCATTTGCCGTAGTAATCCAACTCAATTATGTCAGTAAGTTGTCCGAAATATTCCACATTTCCCTCGACAGGATTATTGTCCCTAGCACTAGCATAACTCGTAATTGCAGAATTGACAACAATTCCACAATTTTGCGTTCTCCTCAACCTCTCGCGATATTTTGTATGAAATCTGAATCCGTTGATGAGGAACGCACTATATCTTTTAACCACTCGATTTGGACCTTGGGAGAGCCATTTAACATCGTCGTTTACGTTCTTCCCGCTCCAAACCTATTGAATGGAAAGTAAACTGAGTAATTCATTTGTTATGAGAAAACATTATTATTTGTAAGCGGAAGCTCGAACTGCATACCGTTTGGCTTAACCATTCATAAAATGATTCTGTAAACAACTTATTGATATCTCGATGTTGTGTTCTTCGGGAGCGCAAACGAGATCTCAATATTTGTTTGTACTCACTGTGTTAAAAAAATGTGATCTTTGTTAGAAGATAAACAATTATTAGTTTGATAAATATTTATCAAATTTGTAGAACTTACTTCCGTAAAGGTTCCAATAAATCGTGGTGAAACAGAACATATCGATGTGCTTGTACCCACGATAAATGATCTAATTCTGTAATTTCAACTTTTCCGATTGGTTCTCCAAAACTTTGGAACAAATAAGTATCGGCTAAGTTATGGTCCGTGAGTCCAGCATTCCTATTTGGTCTGTTTAACCTTATTTCAACATCTTCCAAATATCTTGAGCAGAAGGTCATACATTCTTCTGCCAAGTAGCCTTCAGCAATCGATCCTTCTGGATATCGCTTGTTGCGGCAGTAAGACTTTAATTTGGATAGAAACCTAAACAACATATACAACATTTCTTAATTATTGAAACTAAAGGCATAAAGGTGAATGAAGGAAAACTTTAAAACTTTTAATTAACACCTTTCTATGGGATACATCCATCGATAGAAAACGGGTCCGCCAAGAATTACTTCGTGCGGGAGATGGATTATCAAGTGAACCATAATGGTGAAGAAGGAAGGTGGGAAGATTTTCTCCATGTTGCATAAAATTAAAGCGGTTCGATCCTGTACCTTCTGAAGTTCTTGAACGTCCAAAACTTTGCCACAAATGGCTTTCATTATGTTGGATAGTTCAATTATACAAGACGTCACCTTCTTGGACATACAACATCGTAGAGCCACTGGCAGTAAATCTTGCATCAAGATGTGATAGTCATGTGATTTTAGCGAATATAATCTTCTATCTTTAACACTAACACATCGAGATATATTTGATGCATACGCATCTGGAACCTTTATATCCTTCAACACCGTGCAGAACAATTCTTTTTCCGTCTTTGACATTGAAAAAATAGAAGGCGGCAACCGATATTTCCCATTCGGAAGTGGATTGGGATGAAGATCAGGTCGGATTCCCATTTGGACTAAATCAAGTCGACTCTGAAGATTGTCTTTTGATTTTCCGTCGACATTCAAAACTGTACCCACAATGTTCTCGCAGACATTTTTCTCAATGTGCATAACATCAAGATTGTGTCGTAGAAGGTGATGCTCCCAATAAGGTAACTGAAAAAAAATACTTCTTTTTTTCCACAACTCCGCCTCATTAGGATCGTCCTCTTCATCAGAGTCATCATCAGCTTCATCATTGGATCTTCTATTTCTTTGCGTGTTTGGCGGTTGGTTCATCTTCCCATAAATAAAATTCATATCTTCCAACATGAACAAGATTTCAGAGCCACTGGTCTGCGAAGGAGCTTCTCTGAACTCTTCAGTACCGTCAAATACAGAACTCTGAAATCTAAATCTATGATTTTCCGGTAACCACCGACGATGCCCCATGTAAGAGAACTTCTTCCCATTGTATAACCATTGCGAACATGTTTGTGCAGCACAACAAGGACACGCATAACGACCCTTGGTACTCCAACCGGATAAATTGGCATAAGCGGGAAAGTCATTAATGGTCCACATTAAAGCTGCACGTAAATTAAAGTTCTCCTTTCTCAGCACATCGTATGTCTCAACACCAACCCACAATTGTTTTAACTCTTCAATAAGTGGCTGCAAATAAATGTCGATATCATTCCCGGGCCCTTTCTCTCCAGGGATAATCATAGATAAGATTAGGGAAGATTGCTTCATGCAAATCCATGGAGGCAGATTGTAAGGAACAAGCACTACTGGCTAAGTACTGTAGGCAGTGCTCATGATCTTGAAAGGATTAAATCCATCAGATGCTAGCCCAAGCCTCACACTCCTAGGATCGCTTGCGAAGCTTGTAAATTTATTGTCAAATGATTTCCAAGCTAAAGAATCTGCCGGATGCCTTAGTAATCCATCAACGGTTCGTCCATCATGGTGCCATGTCATTGACTCCGCTGTCTTCGACGATAAAAAAAGCCTTTGAAGCCTTGGTATCAACGGAAAATACCGTAAAATCTTGGCTGCCTTCTTCCGTGACTGTGCATCATTTTCATCGTCGTTCCCATCTTCTGTGTTTCTACTTGTCCAACGAGAGTGGCCGCATACATGACAGCACTGTTGGTTTCTCCGATCGCCTCAATACAACATGCAGTCATTTGGGCAACTATGGATTTTGTTATACCCAAGGCCTAAATCTTTTATCATCTTCTTCATATCTTTGCAGGACCGAGGGATTTTTGCAAACGGGAACATTTCTCTCAAAAACTCTAACAGCATTGTCAACGAGTTTCCCGTCCACCCTCCCAAACACTTTAATTGAAAAAGACGAACACAGAAGGACATCTTTGAAAATTTTGATCCCTCATACAGTTCTTCGTTCATGTCATTAAGTAGCGCGTAGAACTTCGCCGCTTCTCCATTCGGCTCTTCATGACGTACACTACTTCCCGGTTCGGTAAAAGTATTTCCACCAATATTACAATCATCAGAGGCCATAAAGTCCGCTGGGAATGATTCGACACCATGATTGTGCATATTAAATGCATCCCGCAACATACCTTCCATGTCATCCCCTCTACCAGACTGATGGTAAGCAGTATCAGGATAAGTTACATCCATACTTGAAGAGGAAGTACTAGGCGGGCATTCTCCATGAAATAACCATTGTTTATAACCCCGAACAAACCCATCAACAATTAGATGCTCGTATACAACTTCACGATAATGCCAGTTTATGTTGACACACTTCTTACACGGGCAAAGAATCATGTTCTCTTGGCTTGCATATTGAAATGCAAAATTTAGAAAAGTCTGTACTCCATTTCGATAACCGTCGCTTACCCTTAACAAATTCATCCAAGACCGGTCCATTTCTTAGATCTCGAAGTCTGATTTTCACCAGAAATTGCAATGGTAAGTTATGTAAGTTATGTAAGTTAAATGTATTATGTAAGTTAAATGTAAGTTGTAAGTTATTATGTATTATGTAAGTTGTAAGTTAAATGTATTGTGTAAGTTGTAAGTTAAATGTATTATGTAAGTTGTAAGTTATTATGTATTATGTAAGTTGTAAGTTATTATGTATTGTGTAAGTTGCAAGTTAAATGTATTATGTAAGTTGTAAGTTATTATGTATTATGTAAGTTGTAAGTTATTATGTATTATGTAAGTTGTAAGTTATTATGTATTATGTAAGTTGTAAGTTATTATGTATTGTGTAAGTTGTAAGTTATTATGTATTATGTAAGTTGTAAGTTATTATGTATTGTGTAAGTTGTAAGTTAAATGTATTATGTCAGTCAAATGTATTATGTAAGTTGTAAGTTAAATGTATTATGTAAGTTGTAAGTTATTATGTATTATGTAAGTAATGTAAGTTAAATGTATTATGTAAGTTGTAAGTTATTATGTATTATTTAATAAAATAATATATAATTTAATAACATTACTAATATAATTATTAATAATATTTAATAAAATAAAATTTTATTTTAATAGTCAATTTTAATATTCCACATATTTTTTTTCATAATTATTAATAATATTTAATAAAATAACATTTTATTTTAATAGTCAATTTTAATATTCCACATATTTTTTTATATTTTATTTTATCTTTTATGATAACATGATAACAAAATTTAATTATAAGGTATACTCTTTAATAAATGGTTTATTTATAACATGATAACAAAATTTAAATCGCCGCTAATGCTTAATTTTTAGCGGCGTTTGTTGTCCAATCGCCGCTAAAGGCGCCGCTAAAAGTCTGTTCTGGTGTAGTGTACATACCGAAAAAACATAAGTAATTAAAGCCAAAAAACTTAAAAAACCGAAAAAATATATATGAAGATATGTTGAAACATGACAGTGAATTAGATGATATTAGAGGTTTAAAAGTGAACATATATATATGTTCCCAAAATAACATGACAGAAAAACAATCCATTAAATCCATTAAACTAACAACAATAGTCTACCTACTTGTCTAATGATTCCCCATCATCTAATGATTCCTACATTGATACTACATTATAATCAAATTAGAATCAAACTTGTCTTCCATGTCGTCCATGTGTTGAAATGCCTCAATTAATCTGCGTTTTTGGTGTGGAAGTTTTATTAACCAAGTTTTTCGATTTGCAGATAAAGGGAAAAGCACTAAAGTTATTGTTATTACAGCAGTAATTGTGGGTATATATAGTAACCATTATGATTATTATGCTATTCTTATGATGTTGGATGGCTAAAAGAAGAGGTAATATCTCTATCTTTTTTTTATTGGTTATTAAGATATTCAAACTCAACTCCATTACTCTGTTTGAAAATGATTGAACATGTTTGAGATTTTGCTTTTTAATTAGGTAACTCTGAATTCAGTGTATCTCTAATTTAGCAATTTGCATCTCAGGAAGGAAACAAAAACAGAAACAAATCAAACAACAACTCAACAAAGGAAATGCAATGACAAAATTTTCTAGTGAAAATGTGGGAGAAAAATCAATGGGAGTTAAACTCCAGCAGCTGCGGCTATTCAAATTCGAAGAACTCGCCATTGCGACGAGCAACTTCGATCACTAAAAAAAGCTAGGGCAGGGTGGTTTCGGTCCAGTTTATAGGGTAATTAATAATGGCGATTTCCAGCTAATCCAGAGTCAGTGAAATGACATTTTTCTTTTTGCAATCAAGTCTTGTGAGCTGAATATTGTGTGTAGGGAATACTACATTTATATCACATCACCCCATCTTTAAAAAGAAATAAGTCACAGCAAACAGCAAATTATTTGGCAATTGGGTGATGAGAAATCATTACTGGGTTAAAACAGGTCAAATTCACACCAAAGAAATAAAACACGTCAAATTCACACCAAAATCTCTAGTAAGATTTAACTTAAGTAGATCGGAATTATAGTTCATAAAAAGTAAAGAAAACCCCAAAAATATTATAAAAATCAATTCCTGAAACTCGCTAAATACACTGACATAAATATGGTAAAAAAAAGGGTAAATCTTACCTGAAATTCTCTCAGTAGGTTGACTACGACCCAGCTTGAAAGGCTCAATTTTGACAACAAAATCGGCAAGAAAAAGAATTCCAATAAAAACCCATCCCCAAATCTCCATTTCCTCTTCCGAGTCTTACTCTTCCAAAATTAAACAAAATATATATATATTTGTCAAATCTAAGCAAAGGATCACAGCTCAAAGGACCAAGCCCAAGATTCAGCTACAAACTACAGCCCCCCTCCCAAAGAGAAAATAAAGGGAAAAAAAAGAGAACAAAGCAAAAGCAGTTGTGATGTCACAAGAAGAAGTAGTTAAGAGAGAAAGGAGATTTCTTACGAATTTCCAGATTTTTAAGGGTATGAAAGAAATGGGTTTTCTTTATTTTGACAAAGAAAGGCCAAAAGATTATGATAGAGAAGGACAAGCAAATTTTGCTTCAATACCCTTTTTTGAGTTTAATTTTATGTTTTTATATATTATATGGGTTGATGAGAGGTCCATCTCATATTTACCAGAACCCAACCATTGGCAATTGGGTGATGAGAAATAATTAATTTGGCATTTTGTAGCCTTTTATAAACCAAAAATACAAATTGAGTTTTGGCAGAAAGAACTGTAAATCAAAGTCTAAAACTTGTTAATCACTCTATTGTTCTCCTTCACTCTTATACTTATTTGTCTAGCTATTGAGAATGCATGTCTCATTCATGTATTCGACAATGTTTTCAATACAACATGGACGGATTCAATTCAAGCCATCGACACCATTGCCTTACCTTTGCCTTGCCTTGTTCTTGTTCTTGTTCTTGCCTTGTTCCAGTTCAAACAAATTCCACTTTTTTCTTCTGTAAAAGAGAAAGAAGGGATGGCGAAGACATGAGTAAAAATCAGGAACATTCAAACACAGTTCCAAGACGACAGACGGCTTACCTATTCCCCATCATCTAATGATTCCCCAGAAATTATGTTGTTTAATCGAAACCCTAAAACCCCAAATAACTTAGACTGACCTAAAACCCAAAAAATTTAATCGAAACAGAACTGGATGTGCTTACCTATTCAATCGACAAATCTCGCAGCTGTGCCCACCGTCTTTCAAGATCGACTCCGACCACCTTTCTTCCCTTTCTATTTTTCGTGATAAGTTTTTACACACTTCTCTCTGTAATTTCGACACTTAGAAAATTTTGTTAAGGGTTGCTGTAACTGGAGGACGGAGGCAGAGATGTAAGTGAATTTGTCCGCTGACGAAACGGCGTCGTTTAAGTTAAGTTATAAGTTTTGCGGCGCTTCCCTATAAAACGCCACAATAGAATCTGATTCCCTAATTCACAGAACGACGCCGTATATTGTAATAATTGTGGCGTTTTTGACTAAAACGCCGGTAAAGGATACCTTTTGCGGCATTTTTATATAGAAACGCCGCTAAAACTCTCATTTTCTTTTTGTCTTACTTTTAAATAATTAATTACCAATTTATTTAACAAATAAATAATTACTAACTTATTTATTTGTTTATTTATTTATACCAATTTTAGTTTGGTCCTATATTTACAAATTAAATATTTAATAACTATATATATATCCATATATATTCATATATATCCATATATAAGTAAAAATATATACAATGGACGTTAATTTGGGTTAAATGTTTTGCCAGTTATAACTATTATTAATTATTAGTTATATTAACAAGTCTCAAATTATAAATTAACCTTGTAATCTTCATATTAACCATTCAATTTATATATGTAGCTACGTACATGCATAAAGTGATCATCTTATACCTATTATACTCAAAACTTATCTTAATATTAAATTTATTCTGGATATATATTTTACAAATATATAAGAACATATATATTTACCTCCAAAATTAATCAATCTAATATTAACCTATTAAGAAACCCTAAACCCCAGCCAAACCCCTAAAACATCTATAACCCTCAGTAAACCCTAAACCCTAATAATTAACCCTATACCCCTAAATTCACATAACCCCTAAAGCATAACCTAGCCACTAAACCCTAAACTATAAATAACAAACCTTAAATTCATATATACCGGCCCGTACTCCTTAGAATACCATGCATCGACCAAAAAATTCCCTAAATATTCTTTAATAATAAAAAAATATAGTGAAAATCTATTAAAATATAATAACTTATATTTATATAGTTAAAAATATTGTATAAAGTTGAAATAAGGAAGCAATATTATCTTTATGACAAATTTTCGTATGAAGCTTCGAATGTCCTCTTAACAAATGGATGAAATTTGTTATAATAAACTTGGTACAACAAATTTTGTCTCTTTGTATAAAAAACAATTTTTTATTATAAAATTTGGTATAGAAAATGCATTTTTTTCGATAATAAGTTCGTAAAGGATGAGGACACGGGTTAAATGGCCTTTAAAGAAACGGCGCCGCTTAAATTAATTTTAGGTCACATTTGCGGCGTTTGGTGTAAAAACGCCGCTATTGCATGCCTTTTGCGGCGCTACCGGAAAAAACGCCACTAACTTTTCAATTACAGAAAGAAACGGTGACGTTTTCACAAAATTGTAGACATATTTGCGGCGTTTTACCTTAAAACGCCACTAAATTTTCAATTACAGAAAGAAACGGTGACGTTTTCACAAAATTGTAGACATATTTGCGGCGTTTTCCCTTAAAACGCCACTAATAGAGTACACATTCAACTGAAACGACGCCGTTCTGACACAGTTTCAAGAATATTAGCGGCGCTTCCCTATAAAACGCCACAAGAGAAACTGATCCCTAACACGTAACGACGTCGTATTGATCCATATAAAACACGAACTTTAGCGGCGCTTAGCAAAAAATGCCGCTAAAGAACAGAGAATTAGTGGCGCTCAGATAAAAACGCCACTAATAATACGAGCATTAGCGGCGCTTAGACAAAAACGCCGCTAAAGAACAGAGAATTAGTGGCGCTCAGATAAAAACGCCACTAATGATACGAGCATTAGCGGCGCTTAGACAAAAACGCCGCTAAAGGTTTAAAAAATCGCAAAAACGACGTCGTTGGTTTTAGCCTTTTTGTGGCGCTTTACATAAAACGCCGCTAATACCTATTATTGGCGGCACTTGTTGGAAATCGCCGCTGATGGTCTACCTTTAGCGGCGCTTTGACTAAATCGCCGCTAATGCTCGATTTTTTGCGGCGCTTTTCTTTCAAACGCCGCTAAAAGTGCCGCTAAAGGCTTATTCTGGTGTAGTGGTAAACTTGTAATGCAACTTAAATATACAATCTATATGAAATGCAATTTAGTTAAAATCTAACACCATTAGTTTAGAGCTATAGGAAGATTGGTAACACCATCTAAAAAGTACTTAGTGATGGTTCCAATCAGCTTCACTCGCCTTTTATTACTACATTAAGATATCAATTCTCTCGATTTATGCTTACCTCTTATTCATTCAATAAAATATGTTAGTAAGCCAATCAAAAATCACATTAAGAGCATGTCTGTAATACCCAAATTTTACCCGGCCCGAGCCCAACTATTAAAACCCAGATATGAAAAAATATCAAATAAATAAAGGTCCAATAATAGTCCAGCTACAATCCAATACAATAGGTCCAATTTCAAAACACCCAAAATTTAAACCCAAACCCAAAATACATTACCCTGGCCCAAAACTGAAACAAACAGAAACCCTAGGGTTTCTGGGGTCTTTAGCCGCCGCTTTCCTTCAGCCTCACGCACACACGTAGCACCACTCACGCGAGCCTCCCTACGTGCGCGCCCGCGCACATCCGTACGTGCCATGTCCCCGACCCTGCATGCCGTACCTGCAAGAGACGAACAAACGAGCAGCAAAGTAGACACCAACAGCACACAAAATGAGCAGAGAGAAAAAAACAAAAATGACAGAACGGGGGCGATTTGTTTTCATTTTTATTTTTCATTTTTCTGTAAATAGAGACTATAAAAGACCAAGAGTGTACTGTAACTTTCTCACGCAATCAGAATACAAAAAACACCAAAAGGTGATTTCTGGGTTCTTCTTCTTCCTTTTATTATTCGCACTTCGTTTTTTGCTTGAGATTCCATGGAGGTTTAGTAAAGAAAGAAAGAGTAGCATTAAAAAGGGGGGGATACCTCGCCGTCGAATCCCTGTTCTCTCTGTTGCCATCGGAGCCTGAGCAGGGATTCAGAGATCCGTTTTGAGGGATCGATGAGCAGAACGGCGCATGAAAGGGCCTAAGTCTTTTTCCTTTTTTTTTTACTTTTGTTTTGAAAATAAAAAGGGGGCTGCTGATTACATTAATAGGGTGTATGTGCATTGAAAAACGGCGTCGTTCAAGGCTGAGACCCGCGCAGTGACCCTACCCGAGGGCAGGATCCGCGCACTTGGGTTTATCGGTCTATTTGCGCGACAAGTCCCCCTTTCTTTTGTGTTGTTTCAATTTGATTTTATTTAATTTTTTAATTTGTACCACACATTTGGTTTCGATTCCATTTTGATCTCTATTTAAACGATGTCGTTTCCTGTGTTTGGTTTTGATTATTTATTTCTGCGTTTATTTACCGTTTTGGTCCCTTAAATTTGAATCGACTAATGATTTAGTTCGTTTTTATTCTAGTTGAAATTTATTTTGTATATATTAATTGTTAGATATATTTAATTATTATTTTGACATAGTTATTTTTAACATCATTTTAATATTTAAATTTATTATTGTTTTTAAGCTTATTTTTAGTATAATTTAAAATATAGTATTATTATTTAAAGTTATCATACATTAGTTTTTATTCACTATGCGTTCTTTTAATTTTTAGTATATTAGTATTTAATTTATCATTTATCAGTGCATAACTTTGTAGATTGGATATAACTTATATATTTTAATGTTTTTGTATTTACCTTTTAATCTTTTGCATATCAAATATTTATGTGATAATACTTTTTATATAATGCTATTTTTTTTACATGTATAGGTTACCAAATATTCTTTTAAAAAGAAAATAAATTAATGTCTTCAAACCCTTTTAATGAATTTTCATATGTATCTTAAATTTATTTTATTATCATGTAGTTTCTTTTTTTTAGTATACGCATAATATTTACATTTTTACATATATTATATTTATATGGCATATTATTTATGTGAAATAAATAAATGTATATTATCTGCTATAAATTTATTTCAAAATATTGTTTTATAATGTTGTTGTTGTTCCATGTCAAGCTTGTTTTAAGTTCATGTATCATGTGAGAAAAGTTATTGTTGCTACTTTATTTATATTTGTTTACTGCTTAATTGGCTATTTTTGTAGTCTAAGTTTGAATTATCATGTATCATGTACATTATATATATTTCTTTTAAAATTTTTCATTTTTATTATTCAATTTTACATTAAAAAGGCCTAACATTCATAATTCTCGAGAGAATTGTGCCCTAACTTACTGGGTTACAATTTTCCCCGACGAATATAAATAGTTATGTGCTTATCTTATTAAAACCATGCCATTTTAAAACTAAGCATTTAGGATTTCAAAATGTTAGACCCTAACTTACTGGATACAACGTTTTGTTATCTCGTTTTTTAAATAAAGGCAATGTTTGATGTTTAAGAATTTCAAGAAAGTGAACCCTAACTTACTGGATTCGGATTTCTCGATTGACTTAAATAGTCAAGTATCCTTCTAAAAGCACATGATTTTCTAAAAAGGAACAAATCTAATTTTGAAGATTGAATGTTCACACCCTAACTCACTGAGTGTGACAATTTATCTCTTCGAAATGAATGCGTCTTATCATTAAAGTTTTCTCACCAAAGGATCGTATCTTAAATTCTTTTCAAAATTCGACAATAAAACATTGAACAATCAATTCGGTACCAATTTTGGGCGTCACGAGGGTGCTAACCCTTCCTCGTGCGTAACCGACTCCCAAGCCTATTTTTTCAAAATTCATAGACCTAAAATCGTTTTCAAGGTGATCCGATCACACCTCATTAAAGACCGGTGGTGACTCAAATTTTCATTTTTTTAAGTCGACTTACTATTTTTTTGTTTTTCACAAAAAGGGGTTTCGATAATGTCGATTGGGTCTTAACTCAATTGGCAAGGGCAGTGTTGTCAATGCAGGAGGACGTGAGTTCGATTACGTTAAAGCGTATTATCCTCCTATTGATGGGTTGGGGAGGGGCTATCGGTAGTTCTAAGTATTGTGTAAAAAAGAGCAGATATGATCAGAACTTGTAACGACATTATTCAAAAAATAAAAAATCTACCCCAAAAAATAAATTTTCCAACCTTTACAAGCACATCGTGAAAAGAACCTCCCCTGTTTTGTTATTTTAACTTTGATGCTTGGATGTCTCGAGACAAATATCACTCTATCTCAAGATTTAAGTCAAATTATTTCGAAACTTATCAGGCTATGCTTATGAACAGGCCTAAAACAATGTCTCAAATAATAAATTTATTCTTAGAATCTCGAGAGATGTTGTTGTTAATGTCCGAAGAGTTGAATATAAAAAAATGCACCATTTTCAAACTTACAAACGATCCCTAATTGTACCTAAAATACACTCAAACATTTCACGAACACAAATACACCAATTTAACACTTGTAAACAATTCAAAGCTACCTCAAAGCATAACAATTCACTAGTTTTTCATATTCTAACCTATAATAGAAAATATAGTTAACTTATAGTTTAGAGGATAAAATTTAACTTTGAGAACATTATAGGCCAACCATAAAGTATATCAAAATATCAAAACCAACACAATGCCAACAACCTAGGTTCATACTTTTAACAATTGAACGAGACATGCAACTTTAACATAATTACAAATCAAAATATCATAAGGAATTTTAAAATACTTCCTAATAGCTTAGGTACATGCCACACATATTAAGCATAGTACAAACATTTCAATAAATGGATGAGCTGAGTATTCATTGCTTGGATGTTGATGATTCACGATCACTCCAAAACCTATAAGATCTGCACACAAAAACAAATAAATTCGTACATTGAATATTGATTACTCAATAATACTAACATAATATGCAGTTACACATGAAAGAAAATAAAAAGAACAAGAATATAATTATCACATTTAAATAAATCATTTCTAAAATAACTTGTTATAAACACAATCATAGTGATGATCGTTTATCATAGTAAAAAAGAAATTTATTCACAAATCAAAATTACATATCATTTTCAAAATCAAGAAGACATAGTGAACATTTATTTATAACCCCTATTAATTAGATGCAAACGCGAGTACAGGTACATAGATTTAACCCCTAACACTTAACCATAAGTACCAAAGTGCTGATCAGACATAAATGCATTGATCTCCCTAACGCTCCATAGAATGTAATGCATCGAAGTGCAAGAATGAATTACACCGTAGTGCCAGAATGCTCCCACAAATACATATATGAATCCTATGGTATAACCAACTATACCTTGACTATGTCTAACATTGTTTAATAGGGAAATCTTATACTTTGCAATACCGATATGTATATATTGCCATGTACTTCTCAATATAATAACCATGTAACTAATCATTTTAACACCGTAATAAATTTCGTAAACATAAGCATACATATCAACTTACCAATTAAGCCACCATTTAACACAATAGAATCTAATACAACTTGTAATCATCTTTCGCTAGCAATTCAACAAGATTAGTTACTTAATTGAATTCAAGAAAGAAAAACAAATTACGTTAGTACAAATCGAAATAACTGGTCCTCAATCGCTTTCGCCTTCTCTTCATCTCTTGATGGTCTGATTTTTTCTTTAGTTACACTCAATAAATTAAAATGCAAATACAAAGTTAAAATCACACATTCAATTTAAGCATATTATGAATTTATTCAATTTAGCCTCTATAAACCCTTATTATCCGAAATGCTCGTATCTTTTGATATTCTTCATTGAATTAAAATCCGAAATGAAAGTTGAAAACTTTTTTCTTCTACTTAATTTGCTACAGTTTGGAGAGAAGAGAATAAAAGATGATGTTTTTTTCTCTTTCCCACTTAATTTACTATATATACTTATAATTAGTGAATCATAATTATGTTTAATTAACTAATGTATGGTGATGATTTATGATTAATAACCTTAGTAGAAAGGAATAACTTAAATCATTCTCCCACTATATTATATGATATTAATGGTTAATTAGCCATTAGGTCCCTTAGTAATTACTAACCAAGCCCTCATACATTTCCTAAATTAAGACTTGTTAATATTGTTACTTTACAAATTAATCTTTGTACTATTATAAAACAATTTAATTTAGTTAATTACTATTATGTTCTATTTATTAATCCCACTTTCGACTTACTAGCTTCTTGATTTAAATCTTGAATGGTTCGATTTAAAGAATTTAACCTTAAATCGGGTTTTTCAACACCGACAAAAATCGGATCGTTATAGATTGTAGCATTACAAACTCCAACGAAGTTACGGATTTAGCATGCTAAATCTTGCTAAATGAATTCTATCTTTTATTACCCAAAGGATGGTATTTTTCCTGAACAAAAAGGTGAAGCTAATGCATTATCATAAGCCTACATTGTACATACCCTAAGACTATATCGAAAATCCTTCAACCCCCCTTACCTAAAATGTGCATGCAATTAACCGGCAATTCATTATCTTTCTTTGGCAACCTCCATACTCGGCCTTTAGCCCGATAGAGCTTGGACATTTTGGGACCATTGTTTCAGCACCCATACAAAGAAAGTTTATAAGAATTGGAGTTTATTATAACATCATTGATTACTTGACTATGCGAAAGTAACAAGAAATCAGTTGTCTTATGCAAGTACTTGTAAGCCAACCACAACTATCATTTTGGGTAATTTATATGTATAAGTATAATAAAAAAACATTGCTCAAGAATTAGGATGGAGATTATATTTATACTTGGAGAGATGCTTCAAAAGTTGGGCATGTCATTTGACAACATTTGCAATTGAAAAGCATTACAAAATTAAACTTGTTATGAATATCTTATTAATTGGATGTTCATCATAATCAAGATAAAGTTACAATGTACTTTAAATTCTAATAGTTATTAGAATTAGATATCTATTTCTTTTATACTTTTTATTCCTATAAATAGAGACTCTGATGAAGCATTGTAATCATCCCTTTTGATCAATAAAGTACATCCTCTATTGCTTTCATATTTTCTTTGTTCTTTATTCTCTCCATCTCTCTTTATTTTATAACAAGTTATCAGCATGATCTTGCTCAAAGTGATAGTTTCTTTTATCGACGATCAAATTTATCCTTCATGGTTTTCAATATCTTAGACGGCAAGATGCAAAGTTTTTCAGGAAGTTTCTTTTATTTAATGTTTCATATCTGATTATTATTTTTCATTCTTCTTTCATTATACGTTATCATTGTTTTGATTAACTTATTTTACTTTTTGTTCTTAAGGATGGTGAAAGATTTGATATTGTTTATCTATATGAAGTCGAGAAGTAAGATGCACTCTCAAAGTTTGCTTTTTGATATTTGCTTGGGGATGATCTCTTTTTCTTCAATACAAAGGATGTTTATAATCACTACTTCTCATCCATGGTAACGCAAGTCAATCTAATCAACTTCTTTTGAAATTTGATTTGATTTCTATTAAAAAGTTCAATTTATATAATTCACTATCCGTATCTCTATGAATTTATAAAATCCTTCACGCATTTAATTATTGAGATTTTTATATGGAGATAAATATTTTTTCATTTTTAATAGAATTTATTGGTTTAATTTTGATTTTGATTAAGATATATGATTATTGCGGAATGTGAGTAAAAATACTTGTCATGAACTTTGAGATATTTACCCTGTCTGTAATAGTTCCATATCATTGTAAAATTTGAGATAAAATTATGCCATAAGAGGTGGAGGTTAGAAAATGTTTATGTTTAAACTTTTATAACTGTAAAGTTATCTTAATTTGACATTATAATATTTTGTTGTGGTATGATATATAAAATATATATTATCTAACCACAATGATTTATTAGTGACATGAATTTATTATTTGTTACGTTTAATATATGTTTTATTTATACCTATTCAATTTATTTTTATATGAATAAATAAAATTTTATTTAAAATAAAGTAAGCATTCATTAAGGTTATACAATAAAATGATTATATGCTCCTAAAGAGCTAATATTGCATCAAACTGTAAAAAGCTCTTTAAGAGCTTATATTTTAGCTCCTTGTGATGTAAGATTTTATAAAATATAATATTGGGGCAAAATACCATTAAAAGCCATTTTTTAAAAAATTTTACTAAAATGAGCCCGGTAAATAATAAATTACCGGAATGGCCCAATTCATCGAAAGCACGTCCACGTTAGTGCGTTGTCAGGGGACGTTGTAGGAAAACGCTTCCTCAAGGAAGCGCTTTGTCTACGTGGGCAGAAAGTGCACCCTCAAGAACGCGTTTTCTTGCCACATCAGCGCTCCCTTGGGGACGCATTTTGCCCTCGCGTGAACAGTAGCAACGACTACTGTTTTGACCGTTGGTGACCCCCCCAACGGTAAAAAAAATATATAAAAACCTCCTTTCATTTTTTTTCACAACTTAATCCTTTCTCTCAATTTCTCTCTAATATTCTCTCAATTTCCTCTCAATTTCCTTTCAAATTCCTATTTAAAAACGCTTTAATTTTTTAATTATTTTAAAAAAAGTTTTAAATTTTATTTTTTTGAATTTTTTTAAATCGTAAAAATTTGTACGAATTTAGCAATGGCCGAAGAATTAATTTGTCTTGATGACAAGCACATATTCGTCGATCAAATGAAAATGGTAAGTGTTAAATTTAATTTTTAAATATTATTTAAGATTTTTTTATGTATGCAATTTTAAATAATTATTATTTATTTTATTATTTATTATAAAAGTCTGTAGATTGGATATTGCAATGCTATATCCGTAATACGCATGGTCCTCCATCACCGTTGATTGAGAAGTGGAGATGCAAGTTTTTAGCACGTGGCTACGGTAGGCCGGGGATGCAAGTTGGACCCGAAACTTATCAGTACGTTGATTGAGAAGTGGAGATCTGAGACACACACATTCCATCTTCCATGTGGAGAGTGTACTATCACTTTGGAATATGTGAATTTGCAATTGGGATTGCCGGTGGACGGGTACGCAGTCACTGGGTCTGTTCAATCTGGTGATTAGGGAGCGGTATGCTACGAGCTTTTGGGCGCTATTCCAGAGAATATTAACAGAGGTCGAATCGAGATGGGCTGGTTACGAGACACATTCCCAGATCCGGATGATGATTCGGCCGAACTAGAAAGAATCCGATATGCTCGGGCATACATTCTTTAGATAATTGGAGGTTATCTGATGCCGGACTTGTCATGGAACCTTGTACATCTAAGATGGCTGCTAAAACTCGTTGATTTTAGAGCAGCTGGTGAATTTAGTTGGGGGTCTGTCGTGTTGTAAACATTGTACCAGGAGATGTGTGGGGTGACGCGACCGAATAAAGTGAAAATTGGAGGTTGCCTGTCACTACTGCAGTCATGGGCACAATTTTGCTTTCCATTTTTACGTCCTCGAGTGGACCACCCATATATATTCCCACTCATAACGAGTTACATTTTATATTAGATTGTACAATTATTACGTAGATTTAAAATATAATAGTATGCTAAAAATTTATTTAATTAGGTGGAACCATTCGACAAGTTATGCTCGATTACCTACCTCTCTTGAAGATATACTGCTTCTATTAGACCAACAGTCGGAAGCACAAGTGAGTATTAAATAAAATAGATATTTCCATCATGAGCTAGTCGATTGGTATTTAGTATTTAGTATATAACTAATATTTCCATCATGTTCATATAGTTTCAACGGACGATACCCATGGCACAGCCTTTTCAGATGATGCCAGGTGCGTATCCTAGCTCTTTTATGTATCCTAACCTTATATGTTTCCATTTTATATTCCTATGGTAGGTTTGAGTCCATGGCCCGGTTCATCTCCATTTTTGATTACGCCGAGTGGACCGCTAATGTATAGGCTAGCGTCGCATGAGGGATCGCAAGAGAGGTCGTCGGGGAGCTCTTCTTTTTACCAATCCCCATCACCATATGGGTTTCTAACAGCTTCGCCGTTGGTGATGCAAACACCTTCACAGTCACTATTCTATAAAGGTGGCTCATCGTCCTAACACCGACAACCAGATCCCCTATCGGAGGAACTAGAATCCCCGCCGGAGCAACCAGAACCCCCGCTGGAAGCTGGACAAATGAGGAATCCAGCGCGTAACCTTCGACGACCGCCATGTGGCACTGAATCCAACGGGCACGGAGATTGATTTTTATTTTAATATATTTGTACAAACATTTTGAATATTTTGATATTATTTGATGTAATAAAATACAAAATAGTTTATTTTGAATATTTTGATATTATTTGATGTAATAAAATAGAAATTATTCTATATTATTTCATGTACTAAAATAGAAATTTACTTTTACATTTTTAATATAATAGAAATTATTCTATATTATTTCATTTAATAAAATAAAACGTTGTTTTGAATAAAGTAATTGTAATTTACTTAAATATTTTTATTAAAATAGATTTTCTTTTAAATAAGTCAATATTCTGAATATTTGTACCAATTTTTGATCTAAAAAAATATAAATAATACAAAGTTTTTTTTACAATAACGTTTAACTATTACGATTTGGGCATGATTGGCTTGTATGGCTTGGGTTCCTACACCATCCGCACAACTTCTGTTGACTGGCTGTTTCTCGGATATCCATTTTGTTACGTATTCTAGTCAAGCAAGGTCGGCCCTTTGGTTTGCGACGCAATTCTCTATCCGGTAATAGGTTAAAGGGAGCAAGCGATACAGACAGCCACTTACGTTCATCTGGGACCGGTGGGAATACGTGTCTCCAAACGTTGTACATGTTTTCTAATTTGTACACTTCGTCGACATAGCTCATCGAATCCAGATGGAGATTTTGACAAGCTGCAATTACATTAGCGCATGGATAATGAAGTGCGTCAAACATCTCACAGTCTTGTCGATCAATTACATGAGCGCATGAATAACGAAGTGCGTCAAACGTGCCTTAGGCAATACCGATGGTGTGTGCGCTGCCATAAGCTTTCCTGTCGAGTAATTGTAGCTAGTATGTTGGTGCCCTGATCCAAAATAATAGAGATTTCAGGTTGGGGGCACACATGCGTCCTTAACCTAGATAGAAAGAAATCTCAGTCATCAGCTGGCTCCCCTGGTGTTATTGCAAACGCAATTGGAAGAATTCTCCCACCGCCATCTTGTGCCACCGCTAGCAATAGCCGATGGGTATATCTACCAAACATAAAGGTACCGTCAATTTGTACCAATGGCTTGCAGTATGGAAATGCATCTCGGCATTGCTTAAAAGTCCAAAACAGGCGTTTGAACACTTGACATCCACGTAGCAATCGGCCGTTGTAGTATGCATATTCCGTTTCAAGGTCTGTTATGCAACCTGGGACGTATCTCTCTAGCACTTGACACGACTGTCATATTTCATTATATGAAGCGTCCCACCTATTATGCATCTTCTCTAACGCTTTCTGCTTAGCTATCCAAGCCTTGCGGTAAGAGGGCGTGTATCCCATTTGGCTACGAATATTGGCAATTAATACTGACACTGAAGTCCTGGGATCTGCCTTCACCGTGGGTAGTATCAAGCTAGCTAACATAGCTGAATCCATCTTGGGATGACCTTATGAAATACCTATAAACGGAGGACATTAAATAATGCAACATTATATAATAACAGTATTATTTAGAAACCCAAAATACTACACATGCAGCACATGTATGTGGACCTTTGTACTGTCTTGCACTGCACACTTCGCCTCAAACTTATCAACTTTGGATTTAACCACGTGGTAGTTAACACCGTTATTGATGTTTCAAAGAACCAATAAAACTATCCTTGTTGGAAAACTGATTACCAACTTCAAATTCACCCGAATCCAGTACCAAACTTGTATGATCACGCAACCGGTGTGGTAGATCTGGAAACTCTGACGCATCATCTGCAGACAGATCGACATTATGCATGTGGGCTGGAGGTGAGTATGCCCTAAATCGTGGATTTTCTTCTTCATCTGAACCCCCTTCAACATCTTCAGGTTCGGTTGGAATAGGCTCCGGTTCAGAAAATAATGCAACTTCTACACCATCGGGCCCGGGCTTTCGAGGTGGATCCACATCAAAGTCATCTTCTAACCCACCATCATTTGCAACTTACGAGGTCCCCTCACCGGTGGAGGTCGTAGGGAGTACATCATCCCTTCTTCTGGGCATTTCATAACGTCTCCAATTAGATGTAGATTGCCAAACACTAGAAGTTGATGTCGTTCCCAGTACGTATTTCCAGCATCAAACATCTACCCACTGAGGTACATGTCCCATCCATCGACAGAGTATCTTGCATGGGATGTGCATTCCATACTGCTACCAAACATGGGCTATTCCGTGTTTTGTAACCTACTAACCGAGTGTCGGGTAGGGGTTGTGTATACCTCTCGAACAACAGTCGCAAATACATCATTTGGTGATGTAATTTGTACATATAACTCAATATAGGGTGTTTCACTAGCGAGATGAGTCTACACCATTGCCTCCAAGCTATGAGCACCTTTTATGTCGAACGAGTCATATGTCATCGGATCAACAGAAGAATAAAATCGATACGTAATAGACAGAACTTTTGTTGGCGTCGTTCTGAATATTTTACGCCTAATTCTTTTACGAAGTTTTATCAAACCTATGTTCTGGTTAAAAACCAGTCGCACTGTATTCTCTGATAAAAAAACAACACTATTCTCGGTGTGGCAAACCTCACTATCATAGTAAATAACAGCACTAATACGTTCAATTATCTTTAATTTCTATCCTTCTTAGCCTCTCTAAATTATTTTTGGTGTAACTTATGCAATCTAAGAAATATTTTTGCCTCATTTATAACCTTAGGCCAAACATGCGCTACTGTAGCAAAAGCGCGTCCATGTGGGAGTGATTTTAGTACTTTTGCTGACAAAGCATCCTGCTTAAAGTGTTTTTGACACTATTTGCTCAGAAACGTCTACTCGAAATTATTTTTCAATAGCTACAGTAGCAAAACCTGGTCCACGTGGGAGTGATTTCCTTAAAAAATTTTAATTAAATTACTCAAGTAACCCTAAACCCTAATTTAATTGATTTTTTCTTAAAAAACCATAAACACAAAACCTAATCCAATTTTGAAAAATTTATAATTAATTTAATTGAGAAACCCTAAACCCTAATCCATTATTTATTTAATTTTTTCTCTAAAAGTCTAAACCTAAAAACCCCAAAACCTTAACCTTAACCCTAAACCCTAAACCCTAAACCCTAACGACAGGGCAAAATGCTTCCTTGAAGAAGCGTTTTTCTGCTTCACCCCTGACAACGCGCTGACGTGGATGCATTTTCAGGGAAATAGGGTCATTCTAGGAATTAATTATTTACAGGGCCCATTTCGGTAAATTTTTCTAAAAAAGGGATTTTATTATGTATTTTCCCCTATAACATTATTTTTCAGATCAAGAAGATATATATTGAATAAAACCTTCATGTGTTTTACATTAAAACCGTATATATATAACATGAGATACTCATGTATTTGTATTATATATATTCCCTGAAGGAATACATTAAACTATATGATTGAAATATCTAATATGCTCCTGCAATAGTAATATTGTGAAAATGACTTTAACAGCATTCTCGAACGATCTCATACATTCTAGTGGCTAAGCAAAATAATAAGTTCCTAATGAAAAACTATGAAAATCTTCCCACTAGTTTTGCTCCATTCCCTGAGGTGAATGTAGCAGTACATAACAATTATGAAAAATGAAAATATAGAGATCATGATTGTTGTTGTAATTGAGGATGTGATTGGAGACTAATCATGACAACATGAATAGATAGATTTTGATTTGAAATCCACGCATGTTTTGAGATGGTGATTATAAAATAAAGAATCAATGGAGGGGTTGAAGTCTATCCTACTAGATTTATTGCATTCCCTGAAGTGAATGCAAACATAAAGAAAATAAAAGATATAATCATGGACCACTAAAAGTGGGAACATAGTAATAAATAAGAGAACAATGAGAGTTCTCAAGATAACTCTTCAAAGGGTAAAGATAACTTATGTTATCAATGTGATATGAAAGATTATTGGCCACATATGTGGCATATGCCTAAATATTTTGTTTCTATTAATATTCTTTAAGGAAGGATATGAGAATGTAGTAATAAATTCTATCATTATAGATAGAAAGTATTTATCTTATTTGGTACTAAAACAAACAAATATTATTCTAATATTTGATAGTACAAAATTAGTCGAAAGCTCTAGAAGAGCTAATATATTAATATCTTGTGATGGTTAGTCCATTGGTTTTAAAAGATATTTATAATGGATCTTATATTAAGATTTTGAATGAGGAAAATATTATATTTCATATGAATCGTTATTGCTATAAATATCTATTTTGAAAGAATGAAAAAGAGAGGATTGAGTTATTAATTTATATTTATTTTATAATCTTTGTGATATTCTTTTGTCATAATCCCCATTAAGGGATTGGAAGCAAAATATTTGACTGTGAAATATCTATTTATGAGCAATAAAATATGATAATTCTATCTAAAGCTCGTTATGGTTGGATGCACATAAAGTTGCAAACTTTTTTTAGATGTTTGAAGATTTTGTCATATTCCCTGAAGCGAATATTGCATATAATTTTTTAGAAATTATATTTATTTTGTTGACTTAGTGACATTATGATATTCACATTGATTTAGACATTTCTAGTAGTAAATGTCACAATAGCACTTATATGTAGATACAAAGTAAAAGGAATGATAGTAAATGTCACAATAGCATTGATTTAGAAGTTTACTGATACAAATGCATTTACTACTTGGCGAGACCAGTTAGACCATCCTGGATCATATATGATGCAAAAATTAATTAAGAATTCATATTGACATTCATTAAAGAACTAGAAGATTCTTTAATTTAAAAGAATTCTCATATGTTGCTAGTTCTCAATGAAAATTAATTATTAGAAACTCACTAGCTAAAGTTGAGATTTAATGTCTTGCATTTTTGAAACGAATATGGACACATTCATCCACCATGTGGATGGTTTTGATATCATATGATTTTGGTAGATGCATCGACAAAATAATCACATATGTGTTATCAATTTGCCACATGTTGTTTGCAAGATTGCTTGTTTAAATAATTATTTTTAGATCATGCAATTAAGACAATTCATCTTGCTAATACTGATGAGGTTATATCTCAATCTTTTATTGATTGAGTTTGAAAAAATTTTGTAAAAGTTTGTGCATAATGGTTTAGAGAAATTATTGATTAAACACCTCTGATTAATGTCTAAACCATTACTTATGAGAACTAAACTTCCTATTTCAACATGAGATTATGTTGATTTACGTGTTGTACACATCAAGCTAATAAGTTGTAAGTACTCCCCATTACAATTGGTTTTTTATCAAGACTTAAATATTTCTCATCTTTGAATTTTTGTATGTGCGTATATGTTCCAATTGCTCCACCACAATGCACAAAGATGAGTGAATCCTCAAAGAAAGTTGGGAATATATATTAATTACAAGTTCCTTTATATTATTAGATGTTTTGAATGTATTTGAGATTCAATTATGACATGATTTGTGATTACAATTTTGATTCGATAGTTTTCTCGACATTAGGGGGAGAAATAATAACTTGTAATGAGTTAGGGGGAGAGTAATTTGAACCAAAAGTTCAATAAGGATAACTCATTACAAGTTACTGTTAGATGTATTTATAAATTTAATGAGAATAATCAAGTGTTATATACCATCTAATATTTTAATTTTAATCAAAGTCCCAATAGGACAATCAATTAGAATAAATAATAGATTGATCAATTTCAAATATGAAAATTCTTCTAGATGGCCATATAGTGGAGGCAAGTGCTCAAGAAGAGACCTAAGACATAACTAATAAGTGAAACTTCAGAAGAGATTCAGGTACCTGAAACTGAATTTTAAAATAATGAATATAAGAGATCTCAATAAGTTATGTCAGTTCGATAAAATGTGGAATCAAGAAATAAAAGTGGTTGACAATGATTTTGCATGCAATATTATTATTGAAATAATGAAATAAAAGGAGAATCTTGAATAAATCTATTGAGAAATATATATATGGAATAAATTGATCAAAATAGAAAGACGCAACTCAAGTACAATTAAATCCGTGGAGGTTTTGGACTAGTAGTCCAAATATCTAAATGTATAAAGCTAGTGAGGGTGCAATTGAAGTAGTTTTGCAAAAGAGAAATAAAAATATGAAGTTTTTCGCTAAGTCCTAGCATTGATTATGAAAAGATATAATATTCTTTTGTGGTAGATGCAATAACCTTTAGATATATTATTAAATTTACAATTCATAAAAGTTTATTTTGCGTCTAATGGTTATTGTTTCAACCTTTTATGAATCACTATATAGTAAATTTTATATTTAAATCCTTGAAGGATTTAGGATGCTAGAAGCATATTGAAATTCTTGAGAAATTGTTCATTTATATGAATTGAAATAATTTGAACATATGTGGTAAATTTGACTTAATGAATAGTAGTTGAAGGAGGATTATAAAATGAACCAAAGTACCTATTTGTATTTTTATAAAAGAATCATTATTAAAGTTTGTTATGATTATTGTTGAATCTCTTGAAGAGACCAAAATATATTTCCCCAAATTTCCCTCACTCATGACTTTTAAAAGGATGGTAATATAAATATGCTTAGCAAATACATTGGAATAGTCATTTGAAAAACTAGTATTCAAGATTTAATACGTAGAATATGAGAAAATATGTGATGTTTTCATGAGGGGAGAGTAAATACGCAATGCACTCTTTTTTTCGTTAATCGAGGTTTTGTCCCACTGGGTTTTCCTGGTAAGGTTTTTAATGGTGTACTCTTTTTCCTTCATTAGATTTTTTATCCCATAGGGTTTTTCCTAATAAGGTTTTAGCAAAGCACATTATCTACCAATGAACATCTAAGGAGGAGTGTTATGAATATCTTATTAAGTGGATGTCCATCATGATCAAGATAAAGTTTTAATGTACTTTAAATTCTAATAGTTATTAGAATTAGATCTCTAGTTCTTTTATACTTCTTATGCCTATAAATAGAGACTCTGATGAAGCATTGTTCAATAAAGTACATCTTCTATTGCTTCATATTTTATTTGTTCTTTATTCTCTTTATCTCTTTTTATTTTATAACAATTAGTTCTTTATAAGAGATTTCTTTGTGTGTGTTTGTTTTGTATAAGGGAAGAAAAAGATATGTTTTTGTATTTTTAAAGTTCCTTTTTTTGTTTTTATAAGATAAAAATATAAAAGCATAATTGATAAATTTAATTTTCAATCTTTACATTTTTCTATTAATTTGACCATCATTTTATTTCATTAAATTTGGTCATTAATCATTCAAAAAAGTCAAATAATTTTTTTAAAAAATAAAAATAGTACTTAAAACATTAATTTGTAATCATATTGATGCCACAACCCACGTGAAAAAGTACGTGTACTTCATGCTAATATGACATTATTTGTCTTATATGTTACATTAAAAAATAATTTAAAAATAATAAAAAATTAAAAATTAAAAAAATAAATTATAAAAATAAAAAATAAAAAAATGTAAACTAGATTGCCACGTGAGATTTCATATTTAAAAATATAACATTCATTTCTGTTAAAAGAAAAACAGGAAGTTTAAGAGTAAAATTTATCAATTACACCAAAATTAAATGAATGATTTATGGAAGAATTGACAATTTTATTTTAACGTGAACTTTTCTTAGAGGTTAAGATTGTTGTTTTTATTTGTATTTTTTTTCTTGTATTAATTTTAGAGAAGATCAAATTGGTATCATCAAGTAACAATCCAATTTGGATAATTTAGAGATTTAATATTACTATAGATGCAATTAATTTTTATTACATGGGCAAAGGTTTTTAGAAGTGAGATCATGGGGCAGTAGAATGACCTTCAACTTCCTCCCCAATTTCATCTTGAAGTTCAAAATATCCCATTTCTGTAAGAACTTTCTTGCATTCAGGAAGAGCTTCCTTCTTCATGTACCCAAGATTGTTGGCGAATCGATAAATCCCACTGACACCATCTGCCTTTGTCAAGACCACCCTGGCTTTCCTCCATACTTCAGTAGGTTCATTGCAATCAGCCCTTGGACTCTTCACCAGGCTCACTTCACAGATCTCATCTTCGTGATCACCTTTCACCTCGATCTTGTATCCTCCGGCTTCGTCGGTAACTACGTCTTGGCTGTGCGACACGATTTTCTCGTTGGTAATGTTCCGGCATTCTAATTTCACTGATGCGCCTGCAAAATAAGTGCAACCCAAAGCCTCCATTAACATAAAAAGATTGTTAGAAAAGAAAAAGTAGCGAGTAATTTTGATTGTATACGCACCCTTAATTGGTTTGCTGATTTTGGTCTCAAATTCAACACGGCAAGTGTCGCAGTAAACTCGGCCTTCAACGATGAACTTCTCTTCAGGGTTGGCGGCGGCAGCGAAGCCGAGGAGGGTTGAAAGGCAGATCGCCAAGGAAACAAGAGTGATCTGTTGAACTTTTGCCATTTCTTTACTTGCTTAACTATTTACCTCTGTTTTCCTTGGATGATTAAAGCTTGTAAAACGATAAGGTAAATTTATAAGGGCTGATTTTGCTATTTTGGGCTATGGTTGTTCTTCAAGTTTTCTATTTTAAAGAGTTCTTTTTGTTTTTTCTTTCTTTTCAAATTAAGAGTTTCGACTATTTTTCATTGTCCTTTTTAATTGTTTGAATTATATCTAGGTAAAACAATTAATTATTTAAAAATAGAAATAAACTTAAAGCTTTCATTATTGATTTATTTCGAATTATTATTATAAAAAATTGTATTGGAATAACTTAATTTTCATCGGTAAACAAAATTTGAATATATATACCCATATAATTTTGGAATCTTCATTTTAATTTTGGTTTTTTCTTTTCATAACTTTTGAATCTTTATGCATAAGGTTTATGCTTTAATTATCTCTTGATTTTGGAAGTCTCATGTTCATATTCTTCAAATATCTCAGTCAAATATTTGGTTTTTTTAAAGCTTAAATTCTATTAATGTTAGAGCTCGGTAAAATTATCATAAAGGTCTATATACGATACCACTTTAGGTGGCCTCAATCCTCTTTGTTTCAATATTGTCATGGGTATCACGACTTCCATGTTTCGATATCTTGATACCCCATTCTAGATGATATTTTCAGTCACGTTCGGGCATCTGTTAACTCCGTACAACACTCAATTGACTGTTAGGGTCCCTATGGCGCATTTGGCCGATTCGGGTCTCAAAAGTAGCATAAAAAGCAATAAATCGCTTATTAAATCAAAAAGCTAAAACTAAGTAAAAACACGTAAAATGCATTCAAATTGCTTGAGAATAAGCTCATTAAGTGTAATGGGAAGCCTAATTTGACAAATCAAATTATGACAAATCAACTACATGAAGCTTAGTGATACAACACAAAAATATCATATCCCCTTCTCCTTTATTGATCAAATGTTAAATAGACTAGTTGGGAAGGAGTTTTACTACTTTCTAGACGGGTATTCGATGTATCATCAAATCTCAATTTTGTAACACCCTACTCCCGACCTGGTCACCAAATCTTAAATGTGAGAAGCCATAGTTATTGCCGAAACAACTATGATTTCATTTAAGTATCTATTTGACAATTCATTCAAGCAAATAGGTTTCCAAAACTTAATTAAAATACGTTATTTATTCAATTTTGGGCTTAAATGAGCTTATGAAAGCTCTCATACTAATACAATGATCAATGATAGACTAAAACATAAAATTTACATAATATAGGGGTAATGTCCTGACATTGAGGGATTCATGTTGTGACATTGAGGACAAAAGCATCATGTCGCGACTTCAGTCGAGGTGAGTCGCAACCTTGAAGACAGGAAGCTGACATCGCAACTTCAATAAAGGAACATTGCAACATTGAGGATACAGGAATTTGATGTCGCGGCCTTAGCAAGGGAGAATCGTGACTATGGAAATAAAAGCTTGATGTAACGACATCAATAGGGGAATGTTACGACCTTGAAGGCAATTTCCCCTAAATTTTTCATAAAAAATCTCCTAGTATCAAATGGTTTAAGTGACCCTAAATCTCAACAACAATGCGATTTAGGCATTAGTTCAAATGCCATTATACCATCCTTGACATATCAAGCACTTCTTAATATATAATCTCAGGCACGTAACTCATTCATTTACTTGCCAAGCAAGAAACCACTCAATAATAAGTATAACATGGCCTATTGGCAAGTAAATGTTAATCTATTAGATATTCAACATGTCATCTAACACTTATGGTTATGTTAAAAAAGGTAACTCTTTACCATCATAATATACCAAATGACAATTTGAACTTAAAATCTAACACAAAACCTTAGGTACATGCCACATACTATTAACATAACAAAATTGTATGAGCTTGATGAGTCAAGAGGATTGAATTTGGATGTTGCTGATCACTTTGCGACTTCAAAATTTAAAATACCTCCGCACAAAAATATACAAACAATATGCTAAGCAGTAGAGCTCAATGGTGCTAACATGATTTAAATCAACAATTAAAATATAAATAAATTATCAAACACAACCAATATGTGATCTACATTTAGTATCAAGTATACATTTCATGTCTCATATGCATAATCTCATATCACATTTCATTTGGCATGTTATACATGAACATATAATCACATTATACATCATATCACACTACATGCCTGTCGTAACATATCATCAAGTACATTTCTTTTCTCATTTTCATCTCGAATCCATTAATTCATTTTATATTCGTATAGACCCTCAGGGCTCGTTTTAACCAGTTCACGTGATCTTTCACATGCCATATTTTTTCACTTTAACATTTATACACAAAATACACTATTTTTTATTAGCATTTCATATCGATGGTCATTTAGCAAGGCATATGTTTTATAATCCCTATTAACCAAACAATGAATCAAGGCGGATATATGGATCATCCAACCATCACACGAATATATCTAGCATCCAATGCTTCGTCGGAATGTCCGAAGTATAATTTGTGCTCCACGCCTCATCGGTATAAACTGAAGTAATGTGTGCTCCGTACCTTATTAGAACATTTTAAGTATAATTTGCGCTCTGCGCCTTATCGATATAAATAGAAGTAAAATCTCGTGCACTAATCCAATCCTATGGCATGCCAACTATACCTGACTCTACTTGAGATAGTTAATAGGGTAACCAATGTTTCAAACACACACACACATAATAAAAATTATAAAATGCTTAATTCAATTCAATCCATATAATTCCATATCACCATAAATTTCACAAGTTACCAATCATGTAATATTCACCAAATTCATGAGACAAGTAGGGATATTACATTAATCAATCTAGTTTGTAACAAATCATATCATATACGTATATCTATTAAATTCAAATCATGGAAGCACAAATCGTAATCATTACTTATCTATGACTTTCGCCTTTCTTTTCTCCTGGGACGACCCAATGTCATATTTAGCTACGTTTAATAATTCAATTATAAAAATGGTGTTAGATTTCACTCAACCACATGAAAAACATATAATTGAACATATTTTTCATTTTTATTCATTTTAGTCTCTATATCCAAAATACTCATATTTTTCAATATTTAACATTGGATCAAAATTCAATTTCATATTCTTTCATTAGAGACCTTGTAGTTTTAATTTATAGCATAATTTCTTAATAACCTTCAATTTATTCAATTTAGTCCATAATGTCACAAAACAAACTATATAGATTAATTAAATTTCAAATCAATTCCAATAGTTTTCTCTACTTTCGAACTTAGTCATAACATGCTCATATTCATACTTCAAATTCTCATTAAAAATAAGTTCAATTTCACCAAAATCTACTAATAAAAACTTCACATAAACTTAACATTTTGATCATTTAAAGCTTGGGTTAGCTTAATCGAGCTACCATGATCAATAATCTATAAAAAAATTTTGAAGGAATAGTTTGATTACCTATGTGAACTGAAGGCCAAAAGCTAGGTAGAAAAACTTGAATTTGTTTTTCTCTTTTAATGGATATGGACGGTTTAGGGAAGATGATAAGTGTTTTTTTTTTTGTTTCATTACCCACACACTAGTTGATATACTTAGCTTAAGTATTAGTTAATCTCAATTAACTTAAATTTTTAGTTTAGAAACACATTTAATCAATGTTTAGTTTTTCTTATTTATAAGCAAGTGGATGTACATTACATTCCATCTACTCATTAATTCATAATAGTTAAATAATCATTGGATGCTTTGGTTAGTTTTTAATTGAGTCCTTATGTATTTTCTAAATAAAAATTCTATAGCAATTGAAATTTTACAATTTAGTCTCTGTACTTAATTAACGATTTTCTCAATTTAATTACTTAACCGATCTTTAATATATTTTTCATACTAGTTTAATTACTTAATTGATCTTTAATATATTTTTCATACTAACTTCGTAATTCTTTTTGTTCAAGATTTCACTAACTCGATTCACGAAATTAAGTTCTGAAATCACATTTTTTAACATAATTTAAAATGGGGTCATTACAATTCTCTCCTTCTTCAAGAGTGGGAGATTGTTGGATCTAGTGCCCTAAGTGTAGTATTTTCATCTATGTACACTTGTATTTTTGCAAATAGATTGGTTTGATAAAGTTATTCATGAATTACATTAATACATTTTGTATATTGTACTTAATGGTTTTTGCATGAAAAGCAAAATGGAAGCAAATATTAGCTCACTAGTTGTCTAATGTTTAACTAATACTAAGTGGTATTATGAGTTCATATCGTAATACAAAAAGACAATTTAGTAGTAGATGAAACTAAACATGTCCTTAGTTTAATAAAAAAAATGAGCAAACCAATTGAAAGACTAATATGTCGTCTATCAAGTCCAATTGGAGAGATGCTTTGTCTTGAGCATCGGAGCGGATGACTACCAAAAGATGGAGACATAGATGTGACTAACTAGATTTACATTACATCGAACAGGACCCAAGTAGAATAAATCTTGAATTTGTTTATGGATTTATTCACTTGTGATGTTCATAGGGTGACATATCTTAATCTTGAGTGGATGATGGACTATGTATGTGTAACTCATATAATTTGATGTAAGTAAAAGCGTGAGTTCGAATAGACAAGGAATCGAAAGCTGGTTTGTTGGGTATACGACTTCTGCAATATGTAGCATTATTTACAATAATGGAATTCATAGCTCAAGACATGGGTAAATGATATCTTGTCATTGGCATTACATGATAGATGGAAGTAAACATAGTCACGGGTCATTTGTTTTTGTGATGAATGACTGAATTACTATTTTATAGTAATTTACTTTTGTAACACCCCTATCCCGTAACCGTCGCCAGAATAGGTAAGGGGCATTACTTGACTTGTAACTCATGTCAGAACAGTAAAATTTTGAACTTTTTCTTGAAATAAAGATCGTCCGTTTAAATAAGTACTAAGCACAACCAGAGGTAAAATTTAAACTTCACTAAGTAAACATTCAAAAGATTCCATTTTCGCATGGCTTATATACATTAACCAAAAATATTCTTCCGCCACTAGTCTATTTATACATGCCATAAGATAATCCAAAACATAGCAGTACCAAACAGTGGATAGTGATAGTGTGACTAGTTGCTGACGATCCCCGAGCCTGTAGCTTCGCAATGAGATCTATAAAACAGAGGAAACAGAGTAAACGGAGTAAGCATTACAATGCTTAGTAAGTTTTAAGCAGCGTCAACAGATAACAATCAAATTATAACATAGTTGTTCGTATTTTTATTTCACTCTTCCTTCGGGCATACCATCCCTTTTCCGAATATGCACATCTCATCATATACAATAGGCAGATAAACTTTCACATAAAAGTGAGCTCATGTGACATAGATATATCGTATGATTTCACATAACCTTTCACACTGATCCGATGTCACATAATCATAGGAATAGTCTCATAGATTGCTCTCGTATGCATCACATAACTACCTTATGATTTAGTTCAAATCAAGCTCACATATAAACTTGGAGTACATACCTGTTTAACCTTTCGCATTGAATATATTTATAAGCAATTCTTATCACGAAGTCTTATAGCTTTAACCTCTACTCGGATTATCGGCGAGACCTTTAGCTCGGACGAAATCTCCACACGAAGTTATCGGGTCTTACCCGAACAAAATCTCTACACGTAGTCATCGGGTCTTACCCGGGCAAAATCTCCACACGTAGTCATCGGGTCTTTCTCGGACATACTCTCCACACGTAGTCATCGGGTCTCACCCGGAATATATTTCCAAGTTTCATGTACATTTAATCACATGTTACAGCATTCACATCGACTGTCATATTTGTAATTCATTTGCCTCATCAAATATCTAATAATACACACCTTTCACGTTTGGTCATTCGGCCACAATATACGCACATCGCCTACATATTTCACACTAGCCATTCGGCTTTACCACATATATGCATGTTCATATTCACCACATTGGCCATTCGGCCTTATCACACATATGCATGCTCACATTCATCACATTGGCCATTCGGCCTTATCATATATATGCATGCTCACATTCATCACATTGGCCATTCGGCCTCATCACATATATGCATGTTCACATTCATCACATAGGCCATTCGGCCTTATCACATATATGCATGTTCATATTCACCACATTGGCCATTCGGCCTTATCACACATATGCATGCTCACATTCATCACATTGGCCATTCGGCCTCATCACATATATGCATGTTCACATTCATCACATAGGCCATTCGGCCTTATCACGTATATGCATGTTCATATTCACCACATTGGCCATTCGGCCTTATCACACATATGCATGCTCACATTCATCACATTGGCCATTCGGCCTTATCACATATATACATGTTCATATTCACCACTTTGGCCATTCAACCTTATCACACATATGCATGCTCACATTTATCAAATTGGCCATTCGGCCTTATCACATATATACACATTCACATTCATCACATAAAATCCTAAATCAAAATATAAATTTTCATGTATTCACATCACAATTATCCAAATATACTTCACATACCACATATACTATCATGTATACACTTTGTCTTGGTCGAATCTACACCAATCATTTTCCAATGAATAATTCAATTTCACGCCATACTATCATTTCATATTCGAATACTCGTAAACTTACAATTTCACAAATTTTAATATCGAAGATCCATCTAGCACTCATATATCGTTTTACAATATCACGATTTAGAATTCACGTATGGGTTTAATCAATAGCTTATGAGCAACTAAAACAAGTTTTATCCATATTTACAACAAAATCACATATTCACTACGAGCTGTTTTCCTGAGCAATAGTCACTAAATTATTTATAACTGGAGCTACAAAACTCCAAATCACTTGCCGTTAATTTTCCCTGAATATAGACTCATATATCTTCCATCCATAAAATTTCCAGAATTTTAGGTTTGGCCAATCAGTACCAAATTTTTCTTAAAGTTTCCCCTGTTTCACTGTTTGACTAATCTGACCACTCTTCACTACGAATCAAATTTTTCATTGTACAGAATTCATAATGTGTTCTATTTGATTTCATTTGAAACTAGACTCATTAAGGAGTCTAAGCATATAAATCTTATCTTATAACCATTTTTGTACAAATTATAATGATTTTCCAAAGACAGAACAAGGAATTTCAGAGTCATTCTGACACTGTCCCACACAACTTTAAATATCTCTTTATAGGAAATTTCTTCGCTTCCACGGTCTCTTTTATAAGAAACTAGACTAACTAAGCTTTGATTACATATTTTATTCAGCCTATAATTCCACACCAACAATTTATAGTGATTTTCTAAAATCACGTTACTGCTGCTGTCCAAAGCAAATTATTACAATTTGCTCTTAAATTTCCAAGTCCAAACACTTATGAACTTACCATTTGAGTTTAAGACATATCATGGCCACATCATATCTTATTAAATCAACTCATTATGTCCTATTATGATTGAATTTACTCAACGTTTAATCACTTAAAACTTACCTCGGATGTGGTCGAACGATCTCGGCGGCTATTCGATCACTTTTTCCCTTCCCTTATCCAACTTTGGTCCTCTAAGCTCTTGAGCTAATTCAAACAAATTTAACTTATTAAAGTCTCATTATGCTAGCTTATGGCCGAATATGACAAGGAGTTTGATAGGTCATATGGCCACCTTTAGCTCAAACACAAAATGGTCATACGCATTTTTAATCACATTGAGCAATTTAATACAATTAATCTAACATTTCCTCATGTGCACCTTTATGACCGAATACATGCAACACCAAGCTATCTATTCATTCATGTGTGCATCTTGTTTAAGCATGTATATCCACAAAAACACATTAGCCAATTACTATAAATCATCTAAACATTTTTCACTTCAATCACACATACATATCATGCTAGCACATAACACCATGATTTTGTCCTAATTTGGAGAGCCAATAATTTAAGTATTACAGCAGCATATTAATTAGCTAAGGACCATAAATTTGTCCTAATTTGGACAGCCAATAATTTACAGCATTACAGCAGCAAATTAATTAGTAATAAACTATCTTAAGTTCAATTTTAACTCCCTCATGCAGCAACCAGACAGCATGCAAGTTAACTTCCAACATTCGGTCAAAGCATTTAAATAAAAGAATATGCATGCTAAATTTCCAGCATTTGGACAACATTTCAACTTGAAATTTTCCAGCCTTTCACCTTCAATATTTCGAATATTCAAAAGCAAAAAGAAGAGTACAACTAATCAATTAAAATTTTTGAACATAATTCAAGGTATATGTTCAACTAAATATTCATGTTAACTCATAATCAATAAGATATTAAGTAGAAAATAAAAACATTATTAGCATGCATGCTATCTACATACAACAACCATTCGACTTCCATCTATTATCAACCCTCAATACACAAAACATCGAAACCAACATCAAAGAAATATAAACATCCATGACCAAATGTCATCTTCATCCATTTACAAAAATTTTGCCATGAGCTGACTTCTATACTTGATGACCACTCCAAATATACAAGGATTTTCAATGAAAGAGCATTAAACATACCTTAATCTATACATTCACCATAGCCGAATGCCCTAGCTTCATTTCCATTTTCTTTTCTTTATGGTTTTCGGCAAAAATGCAAGAAAGGATGGATGTAACTTTGTTTTTATCACCATCTTCTATTATATTTCATTTTAATAAGCCAATTACTAAATTAATCTTTGTAATTTAATATCAAAACCTTTTAAATGGTGGTCCATTACCGTCCACTTACCTATGTAGTGGCCAAATATCATTTAATAATTATATTTCTTCTTTCTTTCTCAACATTTGGCAAGCACAAGGCAAGGATGTATGGCTTCCCCTTTTTTTTTTTAAATTTAAACCATTAACTATTATAATATAATATATAATGCATATATGGCTATTCAACCATCATCATGGCCGGCCACTTACATAAAAATGGGGAATTTGACATGCAAATCCCCATATTTTAAGCCATGCAATATTTGACCACTACACTTCAACCTACCACAATTTTAATATTTTTCACATAAGTCTTTTTTAACTAAATTCACATAAAAATAATCAAATTAATGCATGAAACTTTCACACATGCATTTACTCACATTATAAACACGGAATATATCTTTTAATTTCTTATAGGGCTCGGTTTCGTGGTCCCGAAACCACTTTTCGACTAGGGTCAGTTTAGGGCTGTCACAACTTTTCATGAATGAAGATATAATTGTTACCATGAGATAAATAGATGACACCAAGAGGGCTAAAAGCACACCACAAGAATAAAAGTTTTGCATAAGTTTTCAATATTGTTATTCTACTCGAAAATAGTCAAAATTTATTTCTAAGTATAAATTCTATTTTCGAGAATAACAATTCTACCAGTTTCTAAAAGAGAAAAAGAGATTTACTTTGTAAGAAAATTATTTTTTGTTCTGTGTTTGATTTGAAATTGCTCGAGCTCACACTCAAAGTGATTCGTGGTATAAGAATAGCAGAGAAGGTTATTCAGTTGAAAGCTGGAAACATCAAGGATCCATCTCGCTCAAAGAACAGATACTTTAAAATTTTATTGTTATAAATATCACAATCGAACTCGGTTCTCAAATTTTTATTTTTCACTGTGCAAGAAAATCATTTTTGAATCAAAATTTTCCAACAATTGGTATCAGAGCCAAGTTATGCTATGTTTATAGTATAAATCAATACCAAAATTTTCTCTCTTTTTCATGTGTAATTAATTTTGTAACACCCCAACCCGGCCTGGACGTTATGACCAAATCTGGTGATGTCACATGGTAGTGTGGTAAGAAACCGTAGCTTTGTTTAAAACATTTTTCGTTTTAAATCCCTCAATATCTTTTATTAGTTCTAAAATCGTGATTCTTATTTAGTCGTTAGCTTTCAAAATATTATGCGTTGCTGAAGCTTTTTTAAAAACAGTTTGTATCCCTATGAGTATTTTGCTAAAACACATGCATTTCTTTTAAAACCCGCATTTGTTCTACCTCAAGCAGATATAAAATATAAAACAATATAAGTCCATATTTTAAGCAATAATCTATAAAGGTCATTATTACAGTAAAATACCCCAAATAAAACTTTAAAAACTTAATTAAGTACGAAACAGTGTAAAAAGGGGTCGTGTGGCCACCGTGGAGTCCTCCGCCACTCCAATCTGCCAAAGTCTAGGGGTCTCCTGTACAGATAAAATAGAAGGTGAGTTTGAGAAAACTCAGTGTGTAAACCCCCTATAAACAAGCAGACAGAAAGCAATCATAGTCTGGGCCTAAGCCCATTCCAATACAGTAGCAGTCTCGTGTTTAGGCCTTGGTCCATTACAATATCCATATTTAGTATAGTAACAGATATGCAATATCAAATCCTACCCAGCCAGCCTCTACACTCCAACTCCGTCCAACCCTACACTCTATGTGGGAATATAATCAACCCACCCATCCCTACACTCCAAAAAGTATCGAATGCGGCACTAGACAGTGGTTTGCAGTTAAACTCCCAGTAAATTAGGCTTGAGGCCTTTCAGTGCACTTCCTCCGGACAATATAAACCCCCTACCCCAATGCAATGCAATATACATATATGACATGCTAAAACATAATATCATGCATAAAATCATGGCATAATATCCCACTGTTATCAGTGGGACATCATCATGCTTATTAACATGCATAATCGTATTAGTCACACAGTTATTTCAGTTAATTAGGGGTCTAGGTAAGCTTATCGACCCTACAGTAGGTCCATAGTCGACTCGGGCAACCCGTGCAACCTTAGCCATCAAACAGTGAAAATGGACCCACAAGCCCATGACATTTGCTCGTGTGGCCCACACAACTAAAAAATGATCCCGCACGCCCGTGCGGTTCACCCGTGTGGGCCCACATGCCCCAATTCGGTTTGGCCCATGTATCGCACACGACCAGCCTCGTCAATTGCAAGCCTGTGTTCAGTCACACGGCCTACCGTACGGGCAACCACACGCCCGTGTGGCATCGACAGTCCCACTTTTTAGCTTTTCACTGATTACCGATTTTCACTATTGTGTATACACACCTGTTATGGTTTCACAGCAAAACCCTTTTGAGCTCAGTAGTTACTAAAATTGATCATTTCAACTTTATCATTAATCTCAACTCATGATTAGCAACAACACAAAGCCGGCTATACTACCAATTCAATCACACGATACCTACCTTGAAACCACGAACAAGTATCCTAAAATTCCACAAAAGAAGAACCTCGTTAACGACTCCTTGCTATCAAGACAATAGTAACCTCCAATCAACGTTTTAATTAGGCACAAATCCCAGCCTAACGAAGTTAAATTTAACAAAAGAATCAGTGATATTAATGAAAATTGAACAAAGATACAAGAAGCCATTCGGCTTTCAGTCATTTCAGCCTTACCACTGATAGAAAATGACAATTCTACAAAGCTAAAGTTTCGACTAGCCTCCCTCAAACTTGATTGCCTCCTAAACATAGATTGAAACCTTGTAGCTAATCGGTTAGATAGCCATAACGAAACACATCATAAACTTATAGAAAACGAGAAAGAAAAAGGTCGTTGGTACAGGAAAAATAACACCAGGTCGCAAGGAAAAGAAGAAGAAAGAAAAATAGCAACAAGTAAGGTGACAATTCAATAGTAAAAGAAGAGGTTTGGGAAAAAATGATGGCAAAGTGAAGAGGGAAAGAAGAATAGTTATGATTTGGCTTGGGGAGAAAAAAAATAGGGAGAACGGAATTCACAAGATTTCAACAATAGGTGGAGGTTTGGGAAGAACCGCACGACAGCAAATAAAAAAAGAAAAAAAGAAGATGAATGCAAAAAATTTGGCAGACAGAAAAAACCCAAGGCAGTCAAGAAAAACTGTCAGAAAATTGGTGAAATGAGGAAAGGTAGCTGAATTTTCCACTACCAGTTTCGGTTCTACCAACCTCTTCCACCCATATTTTTCTTCCCAAATCACTCCAACACAATCCTCTCAACCACTGAATTCAAACCCGACTCAAACTCTTCAGAATTTTGGTCAAACTACAACATCCATATGGCACAAGCAGTAAAAATTAAATCCCGTTGATCGCACAGAGATTCGAACACAAGACCTCCAGCATATTTACACTTCACTTAACTACTAGACCAGCAGGCACATTCTAACATATTTTACCAACATTTATTTATAAGCCTGCTGATTAGAGATAGGGGTTTATTCATTGAAAAACAAAAATTTGCCCAAGTTAAGGCTTGAACTTGAGACCTCCCAAACACTCCTAGAACACATAACCACTAAAGTAGACAAATATTGGTGTCACAAACATAAAAAAATAAATATATAAGGGATTTTTGGGGCGTTACAACTCTACCCCCTAAAAGAAAATTTTGGCCTCAAAATTTTACCCAATCAAAACAGATGGGGATACTGCTGATGCATCGTATCCTCAGGCTTCCACGTGGCCTCCTCGGTGCTCTGATTACACCAAAGAACTTTAACCAGTGGAACAAACTTCCTCCTTAGAACTTTTACATCATGATCTAGTATCTAAACCGACTCCTCCTCGAAAGTTAGATCTGGTCTAACTTCAATATCCTCTACTAGAACAATATGCATAGGATCAGAGTGGAGCGCCTCAACATAGAGACGTGGAAGACGTCGTGAATCCGATCCAATTCTGGAGGTATCTCCAACTGGTAAGCAATTGGTCCCACTCGCTTGAGCACATGGTAAGGTCCAATAAATCTAGGGCTCAACTTGCCATTGCGACCAAATCTCAGTACCTTATTCCACGGTAAGACCTTGAGAAAAACAAAGTCCCCCACCTAATATTCAATCTCTCGACGCTTTAAATTCGCATAGGACTTCTGTCTATTTGATGTCGCCTTCAGTCAGTCTCAGATCAACCTAACTTTATCCTCCGTATCAGAAACAAGTTTAGGTCCCAAAACACGCCGCTCGCCCAACTCAGTCCAACATGAAGATGTGTGACACCTACGACCATATAATGCCTCGTAGGGTGCCATTTGAATGCTAGACTGATAGTTGTTGTTATAAGCAAATTCTGCTAGCAGTAGGTAATCCTCCCAACTGCCTCGAAAGTCAATCACACAACTTCTCAAAATATCCTCCAGTATCTGAATCACCCTCTCTGACTAACCGTGAGTCTGAGGATGGAACGCAGTACTGAAGTCCAATCTTGTACCTAGAGCTTCATATAGCTTCCTCTAGAATTGAGACGTAAAGCGAGGATCCTTATCAGATATTATTGAAACTGGTTCCCCATACAGTCTCACTATCTAAGACATATACAATTTAGCCAGCTTTTACAGAGAGTAGTCAGTACGAACCAGAATGAAATAGGCGGACTTGGTCAATCAGTTCACGATGAGCCATACAGAATCCTTCTTAGTGGGTGTGAGGGGTAACCCACTAACGAAATCCATAGTTACACGCTCCCACTTCCAAAGCAAAATCTTGACTGGTTGCAGCAATCCCAATGGTAACTGATATTCAGCCTTAACCTGCTGGCATGTCAGACACTTAGATGGACGCTCTACATAGAGATGTACGGGCTTTGCATCTAGATGCTCAATATATGGATTGATTATTTTATTCTAACAATCTGCTGGCTCTTGAGATTGCAACTATGAGTTTACCGATTGATTTTAAAGTTCCAAAAGAGAAGTTTGAAGGTAGGAGAGACCCTTAAGCACATCTTATGTAATACAATGATTATATGAATGTGCTAGGGGCTTCTGATGCTACGAAGTGTAAGGCCTTCTCAACAACCCTTGAGAGAAGTGCAAAAGATTGGCATCTTTCTCTCTCGAATGGTTCCATTCAAAGCTTTTCACAGTTGGGTCAGATGTTCTTAGGGATGTTTCGAGCGCATAGGACAATAATGAGTACTCCTATGCGTTTAATGTCTGTCAAGTAGAGAGGAGAGAATTTACAGAATTACATCAAGCGGTCTCATGCGGCGACCTTAAAGATAAAAAATTTTGAGGATATACCATTGGTGCTTTTATTATGGGTTTTTTGAATTAGCATGTACAATAGTCATTCATTGATAATAGGTCACAGAGCTTGGTAGATTTATATGAGAGAGCCTACAAATTTGCTAAAGAAGATGAGATTAAAAGAGCAGCTCGTGGTACATTCCAAAGAGATGACCGGCATCCAAAGAATAGAGAGGGAGGTCGCAGTCATCAATGTTCGTCTTTTTAGAGTCTGTGTGTTCAATGTGGGGGACAACAAAAAGGACAATCACAGAATGAGTCACCTGGAGCACCTCAAGTACCAACTTGAGCACGCGAGAAGGTATCTTCTATATGTAATTTGAGACATATACTCTTTTAAATTCTACACGTGTTTATATTTCCTCATTCAAGTAAAGAGTTTGGGCATCTTTCCAACTCATCCACTTATGAAACATAATGTAAGAAGGTTAAACTCAAGGGACAAGTGTGTTTTTAATGATGATGGAGGGCATAAAGGAAACAATTAGGAATGGTGAGCTAAAAGATTTTGTAGCTCAACATGATAATTAACCAAGGTAGAGTTCGAGGACCGAGGCTAAAAGCATGCAAAAAGTTAAAAGAACTATTCATGTAATAATAGGGACAGATGAAAATAGGTCGACCTCTAAGACCAAGAAAAAGGCTCATCTTAGTAGTATTATGTTAGTTAGCTCGCCAAAGAGGCTGCGCCAACAAGAAAAGTGAAAGGTAGAATTTGGTAATAAAGATAAAGAGTTAGTTTGGAGTAAGGAGGGAAACGATCTGATGGTTGTGTCAGTAGCTATTGTAGGTTTTAAAGTAAAAATAATATTAGTGGATAGTGGTAGTGCAGTGAAAGTGTTAACTTGGGAGGCTTATTAGAAAATGGGATTGAAGGAATAAGCATTACAGAAGGCAAACCCATTGTATGGTTTTACGAACCATCCTGTTGAGGTAAAGGGCTGTATTACTTTACCCGTGACCTTAGGGAATGGCGAGCATACCACGATAAAGTATGTTTAGTTTTTTATGCTTGATCATCCCATGGCGTACAATGTTATTTTTGGGCGTCCCATAATGAATATGTCTAAGATGATGATTACAACTTTTTGCATGAAGATTAAATTTCCTACAGGAATAGGGTAGGGTTCATGCAATCTAATCAGCGAATAGCCAGGCCGTGCCATATAATATCGGTAAATAAAATGTGCAAGTACAAGCAACAAGGACAGAGCTCGCAGCAAACAAAATTGGATAGTCAGATGCTGGATTTGGAAAGTCTTGCTGTGAGGAGTAATGAGAGAACTATGAAGCCAGAGGTAATAGAAGCTATGGAAACTTTACAGTTTTTTTATGATGATGTCGATAAGGTGGTAAGAATTTTATCAGTATTGGCAGTAGAGAAAAAAGAGAATTGTGTTCAGTGTCTAAAGGAAAATTTTGATGTTTTTGCATGGTTCACTACGGATATGCCTGGAGTGGATCCTTAGATAAATTTTCATAGGTTAAATGTGCTACTTAAGGTTAAACCGATTAAATAGAAGAAAAGAAAATTTGCTCCACATGTTGTAGAAGTAGTAAGGCTCTGTGGGGAAACTGCTATCAGTAGGATTTATCAGAGATCCCATATCTGAATTGAGTTTTGAATGTTGTAATGGTGAAGAAGGCTAATGGCAAGTGGAGAATGTGTATTGACTTCACCAACGTTAATAAAGCTTTCCCTAAGGATAAATTTCCTTTACCCTCGATTGATAGATTAGTTTATGCATCTTTAAGGTAAAGAATTATGAGCTTTGTGGATGCATTCTCAAATTATAATCATATATCTATAGCCCTAGAGGACCAAGACAAGACAACCTTTGTTACTAAAGAAGGCTTATTTTGCTATCGAGTCATGCCCTTTGGTTTGAAGAACGCAGGCGCAACTTTCCAGAGGTTGGTAAACATAATTTTTAAAGAGTAGATTGGGTGAAGTGTTGAAGTATATGTTGATGATATGTTGGTAAAAATTTGTACTATGAAAGGACATGTTCAAGATTTATTAGAGGCATTCATCGTTCTGCGAGCTCACAATATGAAACTTATTCTGAAAATGTGTGATTTTAGTATTAGAGTTGGCAAATTTCTAGGGTTCATAGTTTCAAAGAGGGGAATAAAGTTTAATTCAGAGAAGATTCGTTTCCTTTTGGATATGCCTCCCCCAAAGACAATTAAGGATATACAAGGTTTAACAGGAAAGGTGGTTGCACTTAATAGATTCATTTTTAGAATGGCAGACAATACTTACCCTTCTTTAAACCCTTGAGAACTTCTTTTTCATGGACTAAGGAGTGCCAGATAGCTTTTGAAAAACTTAAGTCATACTTTGTATATTTACCTGGTGACCTTAGAAAAATAGTTGCAGCTGTTTTAATTAGGGTAGAAAGAGCTCGCTAGTTCCCAGTTTATTATGTTAGCAAGGTATTGCAGAACAGGAAGCAAAGGTATTCAAAAATAGAAAAACTTATTTTTGCTCTAATTTTTGTAGTTCGTAAGTTACATCCCTACTTTCAAGCTCATCGTATTATTTCTATGATGAATCAACCTATTAAAGATATATTGTCCAGAGCTGATACTTCAAGAAGAATAACAAAATGGGGAATTGAGTTAGCCGAGTTTGGTGTAGAGTATGCCCCAAGGAATATGATAAAGGGTTAGATTCTAGTTGACTTCATGGTGGAATGTTCTTTCGAGAAGTCAACTGATCTCATAGGTAACTTATATTTTGAAATATTAATTCATGAATAATTATTGGAATAGCATTTGATAGATGTTTATTATCTCATGTAATGACATATTATAAATGCATGTTGAGTTGATTGCATCTTGTGATGACTTATGACAAATACATGTTTCATTCTAGTATTTCCTTTTTTTTCAATTTATCACGTGAGATATAATAGTTAGTTCACCACGAGGAGATGTAAGTTTGACCGATAGGTCAAAGAGTTGGATAATTTATGTTGATGGCTCTACAATAAAGATAGGGTTAGGGGCAGGAGTTTTTCTAATTGATCTTGATAAAAATGAGTGGCAATATGAAATCTCTTTTGGTTTTCAAACATCTAATAATGTTACGGAGTACGAGGCCCTCATATCAGGATTACAATTAGCTCGACAACTTGGGGAAATGAGCTAATCATACATACAGATTCACAGCTAGTCGCAAAGCAGAGAAAGGCAACTATGAAGTGAAGGAACCAATCTTGAAAAAAATACCATTCTGTAACAGCTCAACTACTCACAAGGTTTGATAAAGTGCAAGTCAAGCAGCTATCCAGAAAAGGTAATACTTGGGCAGTTGTTTTATCAAAGTTGGCATCATCTGTTGTTATTGAATAAAGAGGAAAAAATTTATTGTAATACAAAGACATCCCAAGCTATGGCATGCCACATATCTTTAATTTGAACCAAGAGAAACATGGATGACCCTTATTATCCAAACATTACAAGGCGAAGAAAGCCACCATGACAGGAAAGAGCTTGCCAAGTTACAACGCAAGGCCGCGAGGTATGACGTTATTACTTATATCTCAAATGCCTATTAAGTTGTAAACTATTCCATTTTTGGTTGATTAAAATAAATTGTTTCATTATACAATTGTTATGTATACCCTTTTAGAGGGTGTACTCTATAAAAAAATGGGTATTCTCAACCATTGCTACAATGTTTAGCATCATCAGAAGCTGAGTATATGATGAGGGAGATTCATGAAGGAATTTGTGGTGACCACTTGGGTGACAGGCTCCTCGCACAAAAATTTTTCAAACAAGGATTCTATTAGCCAACTGTGCAAAAGGATGCATACAATATGGTTCGCATTTGTGACTCTTGTCAAAGACATGCTCAAGTGTAGCGATCACCAGCAGTGCCTTTGCAAATTATGTCAAGCCCTTAGCCATTTGCAAAATGGGAAACTGATATTCTAGGTTCATTTCCAATAGCTACATCACAAAAGAATTTTATAGTGATTGTTGCAGATTATGTCACTAAATGGATAGAAGCTGAAGCCTCAACCATAATTATAGAAAGCAAACGAATCCTTTCTATGGTCAAGACTCCCCAAACAAATGGTCAAGTGGAGGCAATGAATAAAAAATTCTAACAGCTTTGAAGAAGAAGGTTGATGATGCCAAGGGTGCTTGGTTAGAGGAGCTGCTAAGAATTGTTTGGGCCTTGCAAACCTTGCCTCATACGACAAATGGGGAGCTTGCATTCTTACTTGTTTATAGAGTAGAGGTAATAATTCCTGCTAAAATAGGTATACGATCACACAAAACAATACATTTTACTAAAGATGCCAACCAAAAGGCCATGAAACTTAGCCTAGCTCTTATCGATGAAATTAGAGATATGACAGAAGTTAGAAATGCCATGCAAACTCAACAAGTATCTCACTATTATAATTTAAGGTTAAGAACAAGCAGTTTCAGATGAATAATCTTGTTTTGTGGAACACTGAAGATAGTCTTCCTGCCTTGCAGCAGGGAAAGAGGCCTTCAAACTGGGAATGACCCTAGAAGGTAATAAAGAAAATAGGTTATGGAGTCTCAAATTGGAAAAAATAAAGGGTCCTATTCTACCACGAATGTGGAATGCTCACCATCTGAAGAAATATAATGAAATATAATGAAATATAATGTATGAAAGATTTCTTTTCTTCAATAAAGAAGCATTAATTATAAATGTTCATACCTAAGTTTATTTGAGTTAGTTAATTTAAGATCGCAACTCCTAAACAGCTCGCTAACCTACGTTCACATCTAATATTATAAAGGTTAGTTGATTTTAGATCACAACCTAAGTTAATTTGAGTTAGCTGATTTAATATCGCAACCTAAGTTTATTTGAGTTACCTGATTTAAAATCGCAACTCCTAAACAACTTGCTAACCTATGTTCACAACTAATGTTATATAGGTTAGCTAATTTAAGATTGAAACCTAAGTTTATTTGAGTTAGTTGATTTAATATCGGAACCTAAGTTTATTTGAGTTAGTTGATTTAAGATCACAACTCTTAAATAGCTCACTGACCTATGTTCACGGTTGATATTTTAAAGGTTAGCTGATTTAAGATCGCGACCTAAGTTTATTTGACTTAGCTATTTAAGATCGCAACTTCTAAATAGCTCGCTGACCTATGTTCACAATTAATATTATAAGGTTAATTGATTTAAGATTGAAACCTAAGTCTATTTGAGTTAGTTGATTTAAGATCTCAACTCCTAAACAGCTTGCTGACCTACGTTCACAGCTAATATTATAAAGGTTAGCTGATTGAAGATCGTAACCCAAATTTATTTGAGTTAGTTTATTTAAGATCGTAACTCCTAAATAGCTCACTGACCTACATTCACAACTGATATTAAAGGTTAGTTGATTTAAGATCATAACCTAAGTTTATTTGAGTTAGCTAATTTATGATCACAAATCCTAACAACTTATCTTCGTTCTCAAATTTGTATTGATAGTTCCATTTTAAGTGGTAGTGACAATTCCAATGATAATTATATTAATAATTACATTTGCGGTGAAGGTGAAAATAGTAGTGAAGGCAAGAATTTCGATATAATAACTCATGAAAATGGTAAAGATTTAACTCTAAAAGAAAGTTCTAATGATCTCGATCTATACAAGGATTTGTAGGTTCAATGCGAATGCGAAAATTATTATGGAGTAAATTATAAGAAATCGCTTAATTAAAAAATGAATATTTGTGAACAATGTAGATATCATTTGAAAATGAAGAGTTCAGATAGAATCGAACTTTCGATTGATCCAGGCACTTGGGGTCCTATGGAGGAAGACATGATCTCTCTGGATTATTGAATTTTAGTCTGAAGAAGAGCTTTATAAAGATCGTACTGATTTTTATCAAAGAAAGACAGGATTGACTGAAGCTATTCAAACAGGCACGAGTCAACTAAACAGTATTCTTATAGCAATTGGGGTTATGGGTTTTCAGTTTATGGGGGGAGTATGGGATCCATAGTAGGCGATAAAATCACCCGTTTGATCGAATATGCTACCAATAATTTTTTACCTCTTATTCTAGTGTTCTTCCGGAGGAGCACGCATGGAAGAAGAAAGTTTGAGCTTGACGCAAATGGCTAAAATATCTTCTACTTTATATGATTTTCAATCAAATAAAAAGTTATTTTATGTATCAATTCTTACATACATTCACAGCTGATATTATAAATGTTAGTTGATTTAAGATCGTAACCTAAGTTTATTTGAGTCAGTTGATTTAATATTGCAACTCCTAAATAGCTCGCTGATATACTTCTACATTGTTAAAGTTCAATGATTTTAGATTACAACCTAAGTTTACTGGGTTCAAAATTATGGATGATTCCTCAAAGTATTTCACTTAGAGTCATGAATAATTTTCTTATAGTTCATTACTTTCATAACCTTCATTACTTAGCCCATTTATCTTAGCAATTTGATTATGTGAAGGATTGAAATAAGTTGGCAACCAAATACATTACCATATTAGTCAAAATTAAACTGATATTTTCATTTTCAATTTCAAAACAAGTATAGTAAAGACAATCAAAGGATAAATTACTTATTCAGCTTTACGGGTCAGCTAATGCTTCAACTTCCTGTTCATCATTCCCTTCATAGCCATCACCTTGACCTTCATTCATAGGAGCAACATTGGTATCAATAGAATTCTCAAGAGCAGAGCTTGCCTCAGCAGGATCTCTAGGGAGCTAAAAACTAGTTATGCTCTTCCATCTTGTTTTAAATTCCTCCCATGTTGTTCTAGAGGGGAAATGGATATGGAAGTCCAGTTGAACACTAGTTAAATCGCTTAGAGCATCAAAATTTACTCTTCGCACATTAAAAGGGCCACCAACTACTTGAGCATGTAACAAAAAGTTAGCCTTTAAATCAGGCAAATACTCCTACAAGATTTGCATACTTTATTTTTTGTATTTCTCCAAAGTTTCTTCATGGCCATTCACTAAATTAGCCGTTGCAACCTTATGTTCTTCATCCATTTTCTTTAAACTAGTTTCCAACACAACCTTATCAGCTCGCTCACCTATGATTACCCCATGTAGCTTCTCAACGTCTTTTTCAGCAACAGTAAGACGTTCTTGTATACTCTTATTCTTTGCCTACAACATTCTATTTTCTTCAACCAAGTTCATAAAATGTCTGCATGCCTACTTTATTGCTCCCATAGTGGATTGATAGATATTTTCATTTTCTCTCCTTTTAACTTCTTCCTTGTTAATACCTTTAACGAGTCCTATGCTAGACATACAAGCTTCATTCAACATCACTTGTAAGGAAATTGCTACCTCTTTCAGTGAAGGCTTCCTCATATCAATAGATGACACGATTGGGCAGAAAAGCTACTTGGTTTCATCAGGCATGAGATTATCCTATTGTCTCTTCACTTCAATAGGGCTGAAAAGAAACTTATTTACATTAAGACGCTCGCACCATGGAAATAAAGTCCCCGTTTTAACACTAGGAGTACTGAACTTCAGAGAACCAGTAGAGGGCTATGATTCACAATGAATCCAAATGTATCATCATTGACTAGTCTTGGAGATGGTGGGAAGTTAACAGGAGAGATTATGGGGTATGAACTCACATCAGGAGCTATGGTAACAAGAACATCAGTACAAAATGTTTCAGGGTGATCCCCCCTTTTTTTTTCACCAAAGTTCTTCCATTAGGAAACCCTCGTCTTCATTGCTTAAAATGATATTAGCAGCTCCTACAACAGTCGTCTACTTTTTCCTACTCCTTGCGCTACTCTCACCAACATTGGTACCAAAAGGACCACCTTGCACACTTTGCATATAGGAGCATACGTCCATGTATTTGTCAATTTCTCTTGACAAACTGGTGGATTCCTCAAAACTATCTTTGATACCTTGAGTTGTGCCCGTGTCAAAACCACCCTTTTTTTTGAAAAACAAAAAAAATTTAGTTGTCGACTTTAAAAATGAAAATTGGAGTCGCCACTGATCTTTTAAAGAGGTATGATCGGATCACCTTGAAAATGATTTTAGGTCTACGAATTTTGAGAAAATAGGTTCGGGAGTCAGTTACGCACAAGGAAGGGTTGGCACCCTTGTAACGCCCAAAATTGGCACCGAATTGATTGTTTAATGTTTTAGTGTCAAGAATTTGAAAAGATTTTAAACTACGATCCTTCATTTTTTTATTAATGTTAATTTTATAAAAGATGCTTGGATAAATTGAGGCGAATGCTAAAGACCTTCTCATCTCAGAGTAATAAAATGTCATGCCCAATACATTAGGACACGACATTTTTAGTTCTCGAGAATAAGCTTGTCTTTTGATTTTCAAAACTCTTGCAGTGAAGTTAAAAACGGATATTCAATTGCTTTAAGTCAGATGAAAAATTGAAACCCAATACATTAAGGCACAATTTCTCAAAATTCCTAACATTAAATATAGCCCTTATTATTTTTTTAAATCTTCATTTCGAGAAAACGACATGGCACATCCAATACATTAGGACACGATGCATCGAATTCCCGAGGATGAGTTTTTATTTACATTTTGATTAAAGCATATCCTCGATTATTTAGATTCAACGAGGAGAATTGGAACCCAATACGGTAGGGCTCAATCCTTTCGAAGATCCTAAATGTCGAGTATTGCATTATTTTTGAAAACTTTTGTATGAAATAACTTTGACATTTGTAATCTTTTGAATAAACCACAATATATGTTAATGAATACAAATAATCCATAAATACCAACAAACAATGCCAAACACATAAAGGCGATAATCTCACATCACACATAAATATCAACATTAATATTTAAAAGCTAATAATAATAAAATACTAAGAAACAAACGAATTAATACAAACACCTACCCAATGTACAAATTTGAAATAACTAAAAAAATGAAAGAAAGGAAATTATATAAATTCAAAATAAATAATATATAACTGAAAATTTGAAATAAATAAAAAATACAATTAAAAAACAAATATTTCATAAAATAATAGTGTCCCAATAAATTTAAAAATAAGTATTATATCAAAATACATAAAGATATATACATATATTAATTTAGATAAATAATATATGAGAAAAATAATAATAATATAAATAACATATGTATATACTACTAATAGTAACAAAATAATTAATAAATTAATAAAAAAACAAATGTAAAAAAAGGGGTTAAATCGCAATTAGATCTAAATTAACAAGAAATTAACATAATTAAAACAAAGTGGGGGACTATATCGCAACGCGCGAATTATACGGGGGCCGAATGGGAAATATTCCCTTACTTCCAAAACGCAGCATTTTATGCGTGACTGAATTGAAACAATTTCAAAATTCATGCGAGAAATTTACAAAAAAAAACAAAAATGAAATAAAAAAGGTGGAGTAAAAAGGAGGGATCAAAGGCGTAAATAGACCATACAACAAAAATGCACGGATCCTCCTTGGGTCGGGTCACCGCGCCGGTTATTGAAGTTGGATGGTTAATACGGCACTATTTTAAGGCCACTGAAACGGGCCCTAAACGGTGCCATTTTATGCACTATATAACTCCCCTCTTAACCCTCAAATCAGAACCCTACACCAGCCTAAGCATCAGCCCCCAAAGCCACCCTTTTTGCACCGCTTCACATTCGAAAACTCCCCCCCAACTTCACTCCGATCTGAACAGAGGAGGGCCTCGAAGACGCACCAACCCAGGTACCAACTCTAGACTCCTTTCTTTTATTTACTTTTTTACAAAAAAAAGAAGAAGAAGAAGAAGACCCATGCAAAAATAGAGAAAAAGAAAAAAATCAAACGAGAAAAATCGAAAAACCCATCACCTTTCGAACTTTTTTTTCTGAGTATCTTCCTTTGTATTCAATATGCGTGTGTCTATAAACGTTTACAATGCCTTTTTGGCTTCTATATAGCCAGGAAAATGAAAAACCATTACAAAAGAAATACGTTTTGCTCATTTTTTGTTTGTTACTGTTTTCTATTCGTCTTTTCTTGTTTGCTTGTGTGTAGGTACGGCCGTACGGAGCAATGGACGTGGAGGCATGGCACGTGGCGATAGCGCACGCGCGAGGGAAGGCCCTGGTGGCTATGGTACTGAAAGCTCGTTGTTGCTAGGGTTTTCTGCTGATTTTTTTGGGGCTATCGGGCTGGTAATTTGGGGCTGGTCTAGGTTAAAACGAGTTGGGCCATGTTGGGCCTATGTATTTGGACTCGTATTTAATTTGGTATTTATTTGTGCACGGGCCGGACAAATATTGGGCCTTAAGCTGCCCCTCTTTGGTTATTGTCGTGTAACGGGAATGAAGCAAAAACTTAAAAAGGCCAATTTTGTCCGGTCGTGCTGGACCTTGGTGCTCTTCTTCTTCAAGTAGCCTCATTCCAACCTGTTGCATCTTCAGAGGCATAGAAACTAATCTTCCACCTATCCCACTGCGGGTTAGGACTTGTAATCTTCAACCTATTCCACTGTTGGTCAGGGAGATAGGACTTGCGATCTTCAACCTATTCCACTGCTGGTCAGGGAGATAGGACTCGCGGCTTAAATCTGCTCCCTTACTTTTAAAGACAAGATTCGCCGTCTTCGATCTGCTCTGCTACTGCTTAGGGAGACAGGATCTTAATTCTTCGGTCTATTCCACTATAATCTCAGGGAGATAAGACCTGATGCGATCTACTCTACTGTAACTTCAGAGAGATAAGATCCTTTATTTTAATCCGTTCCACTATAATCTCAGGGAAATAGGATTACTGGCTTCAATATGCTTTGCTGTAATCTCAGGGAGATAAGAACTATAATTCTTCGGTCTATTCCACTGTAATCTTAGGGAGAAAAGACCTGATGCGATCTGCTCTACTGTAACTTCAGAGAGATAAGATCCTTTATTTTAATCTGTTCCATTGTAATCTCAGGGAAATAGGATTACTGGCTTCAATCTGCTCCACTGTAATCTCAGGGAGATAAGATCTGTAATTCTTCACTGATCTGTTCTCTGGGGAACACGACCTATATAATGAACCTAATTATGCCTAATGATTAGGATGACATGATCAAAATGAATCAAATGCTCCTAACTAGACATATGTGAATGGTGTTTGCATGAATGCAGAATTTTATTTTTCCAAGAATGATTCCGCTTCGTCATTACTCAAAGTTTATTAAGGCTTTAACACTGATGTGCTTACAATGCCTTCTTGCTTAACCGGCTTTTCTGAAGAAATATCTAGCCAGGTTGCCCCCCACTGTAAATCTCAAAGTTTAATCTATTGGGGCACAAAAATTGTACCATCATTCTCCCACTGTAACCCGAGGGTAGAAATATATGTGGTTTTTATCACAATCCTCTCTTATCACAAATCAAGGATATATGATCTAAAATTGTTTTGGTTCCCTACACCATTCCCAGGGTGTCGTACCAAAGACTTATGTGCAAATGAAGACTCTCTTCTCAAATTTCCAACCTTTAAACTTGGTGTGTTCTAAACAATAGTCCTATTTCAAGTTCCTATATTAATTAGAAACTTTTCAGAGTAATATGCAAAACTTCCTTTGTGAAAGTTTTATTAGTCCATTAATCATTATTCTAATGCAACATGCTTGTAAAAATGGTCATAACAATGGATAAGAATAAAGTTGGTTCTGGGCATAGCTCAAAATGAATAAATTATCACAAATAGTAAAGAAGGATGATAAAGGAATTGATTGGGAATGTATATCTTGGAAAAGAAAAAAAGTATTCCAAGAACAACAAATTCAATATAAATAATAGGAGAATTGGGTGCCCCTGCTATCACAGCTTGAACTTCTCTGAACAAACTTTCTGAAGACCATTTTGAGTTTGACATGTGTTTAGGAGATCTACAGTGCTTTGTCAATGCCCCAAGATGTCACCTACCCCTCCATATTGATTCAGGTATAACAAGATTACCACATGCCAAAATTCGAGTTGCTCTGATCGCTTCATGCCCTATTCTGATCAATATTTGAGCAGCCCTTTTCAGGTTTTCAACTCAAATCCCCTTTGGCCTAAGGTGCCCTTTGCGGGTTTTCTCCTTAGCCTCTCCATTTTTACTTTTTTCATTTTTCATCATTTTTTTAAGAATCAAAGCGCCCTTTGCGGGTTTTCACTTTGATCCCTTCCCTTCAAGTGAAGTATTTCTTGACTGAGTCTGAGTTTATAGGATTTGGCAAGTTTTTTCCATCCATCTCACTTAGAATCAAAGCTCCACCAGAAAAGGCCTTTTTAACGATATAAGGACCCTCCCAATTTGGCATCCATTTTCCTCTAAAGTCTTTTTGTATAGGAAGAATTTTCTTCAACCTCAGGTCCCCTTCGTGGAATTCTTTAGGACGAACCTTTTTGTTATAGGCTGGCATCATCCGTTTTTGATACATATAACCATGTTGGATGGCTTTTAACCCTTTCCCTTCGATTAAGTTCAACTAGTCGTATCGAGACTGAACTCATTCTACTTCATCCAATTTCAATTCAGCTAATACCCGAAGAGAAGGAATCTCCACTTCAATGGATAAAACGGCTTCCATCCCATAAACTAGAGAAAAGGGTGTTACTCCAATAGAGCTCTTAACAGATGTACGGTAAGCTAAGAGAGCAAATGATAGCTTTTCATGCCAATCTTTGTAGGATTCAGTCATTTTCCCCACAATTCTCTTAATGTCCTTATTGGTCGCCTCCACTGCACCATTCATTTTTGGGCGATATGGCGACGAGTTATGGTAACTGATCTTGAACTGACTACAAACCTTCGCTATTGTGTTATTATTCAAATTCAACGCATTATCGGATATGATTCTTTCAGGCATTCCATATCGACAAATGATCTCCTTTTTCAAGAATTTACTAACCGCCGATTTCGTGACATTTGTATATGAAACAGATTCCACCCATTTGGTAAAGTAATCAATGACCACAAAGATGAAACGATGCACATTCGAAGACTTTGGTGATATTGGCCCAATACATCCATGCCCCACATGGAGAACGGCTACGGAGCAGTCATAACGTGCAGAGGTGAGGGAGGTACATGTATCTTATCTCCATGAATTTGACATTTATGACACTTCTTTGCATAGCTAATGCAATCCCCTTCCATAGTAGACCAATAGTATCCAAATCTCATGATCTGTCTGGCCATTGTAAAACCATTTGCATGGGTTCCGCAAATGCCCTCATGGACTTCTTCCAGGATCTTTCTAGCCTCCACGGCATCTACACATCTTAACAGTACTTGATCTTTCCCTCTTTTGTACAACACTTTCCCATCTAAGACATATTCAATGGCTATTCTTCTCAGTGTTCTCTTGTCATTTTCTGTTGCTTGATCAGGATATTTTCGATTCTTCACATACTGTAGTATACTCTGATACCAAGGGTGATCATCTTTTCCCTCCTCTTCAATATTGTAGCAATGAGCCGAAACTTCATATATGCTCATCTGAATAGGCTTCATGATTTCTAACTTGTTCACCTTAATCATCGAGGCTAGAGTAGCCAGTGCACCAGCCATCTGGTTTTCATCTCGTGGGAGATAACAGAAAGTGATGTCATCAAACTCGTCAATCAATTCAAGAACCAGCTCTTTATAACTGATCAACTTAGGGTCTCTAGTTTCCTATTCTCCTTTGAGTTGGTATATCACCAATGCGGAATCTCCATACACTTTTAGCACTTTGATTTTACGTTCAATGACCGCACGAATACCCATAATACATGCTTCATATTCTGCCATATTATTTGTGCAATCAAAGTCCAATTTGCTAGCGACAAGATAATGATCTCCACTTGGGGATACCAAGACTGCCCCAATTCCATTACCTATAGCATTTGAAGCTCCATCGAAATTTAACTTCCATATGTGGTCTATTCGAGGGTTTTCTTTAGTGTTTGCCTCATACATTAAGTCTTCATTTGGAAAATCGAAGTTCAAAGACCCATAGTCTTCCAAGGCTCTGCTGGCTAGAAAATCAGCTATTGCACTTCCTTTTATAGCCTTCTGACTTACATATATTATGTCAAATTCAGAGAGCAGAATTTGCCATCTAGCCATTCTCCCATTTAAAGCAGTTGATTCCTTCATGTACTTTAAAGGATCCAACTTTGAAATCAGCCAAGTCGTATGATACAACATGTATTGCCTTAGTCTTCGAGTTGTCCAAATTAAAGCACAACACAACTTTTCAATGGACAAGCTCCTCATTTCACAATCAGTGAATTTCTTGCTAAGATAGTATATTGCTCTTTCTTTCTTTCCTGTTTCGTTATGTTGGCCCAAGACGCATCCTATGGAATTGTCAAACACCATTAGATACAATATCAGTGGCCTATCTGGACTAGGCGGTGATAGTATTGGAGCATTAGCCAAGTATTGTTTTATCTTGTCAAAAGCTTTCTGACATTCCTCATGCCATTCTCCCTGATTATGTTTCTTCAGAAGACGAAATACTGGATCGCATTTCTCAGTCAATTGTGAAATGAACTGAGCAATGTAGTTCAACCTTCCTAAGAAAACTCGGACCTCTTTTTGAGTGCTTGGAGGAGGCAGATCTCGTATTGCTTTAAATTTATCCGGGTCAATCTCAATCTCCTTCCTACTGACTATGAAGTCCAAATATGCATTTTGCTGGGTTGAGCTTAAGCTAAAATTTTCTCAATCTTAAGAATAATTTCCTTAAGACTCGGAGATAATCTTCTTCAGTTCTAGATTTTACAATCATATCATCAACATAGATCTCAATTTCTTTATGCATCATGTCATGAAATAGGGTGACCATTGCCCTTTGATACGTTGCTCCTACATTCTTCAATCCAAAGGGCATTACTTTGTAACAAAATGTTCCTCATAGGGTGATGAATGTGGTTTTCCCCATATCTTCAGGATGCATCTTTATTTGATTGTATCCAGAAAAGCCGTCCATGAAAGAAAATAATGAGTATCCAACTGTGTTATCTACCAAAGTATCAATGTGTGGCAACGGAAAATTGTCTTTTGGACTAGCCTTGTTCAAGTCCCTATAATCCACGCACATCCGTACCTTTCCATCCTTTTTGGGAACAGGGACGATGTTTGCTACCCATTCTGAATACTTGACCTCTTGTAAAAATCCAGCACCGAACTGCTTTTTGACCTCCTCTTTTATTTTCAACACAATACCAAGTCTCATTCTTCCGAGCTTCTGTTGAACTAGTTTACAATCTTCTTTTATAGGTAAACGATGTACCACAATGCTAGTATTTAGCCCTGGCATATCCTGGTATGACCATACGAAAACATCTTTGAACTCTCGGAGTAACTCGATGAGGTCATGTTTTGTCTTTGCGGTGATATCAGTTCCGATTTTCACCTCTTTTCCTTCCTCTAGGCTCACAATTTCTAATGATTCCTTATGAGGTAGGATTTGTTTATCCTCTTGTTCCATCATTCTCAACAAGTCCAGAGATACACCACAGTCTTCATCATTTTCAAAGTCATGAGATCCTTCCAAACACATGTCTTGCTCAAAAAGAGACTCCGCGTTTGAAACAACATCACTCATGTCATTGATATCTGAGGACCTATGGGGATACACCAAAGAATATAAAAAATATATATAAATTTATAAATAATTATTTGTACAAACAGGTTATAAATATAATGAAAAAATCATTTGGAAGACAATCAATCAAATGGAAAATATTTACTTGCCTGGAAAGAATAAAAGAATAATTACTTGAAATGAATAAAAGAATAATTACTTGAAATGAATGCAAAGATGTATTTTATTAGGATAAAGATATTCAGACTTAAGCCTATTTCACAAAGGATTTCTTATCATTCTTAGGCTAAAAACAACAATAATGTTTTGAACATTACTCTGAATAAGCTCTAAAGACTATAGGTATTTCTTCTGCAGTCCAATTGTTTAGCTCATTCCCAGGTTCGTAAGCGCAAATCTCTAGCAAGATCCTTCTTTCCATTATCTCTATAGCATTGATGTGAACATTTTCCAACATTTCTTCAATGTTTTCCCTTCTGGGCACCCCTTGCTCAGGGTAAATAAACCCACCCGACATAAAGGATTTAGATTTGTGGGGAAAGGTCAAAGGCTCCCACTTGACTTCCTCTCCGCTCAAACGTTCCTTTCTTCTCTCCTGTCTTTTCTCTGCTTCTTTCTTCTTTTGTTTCATATCTGGCTTGTAACCCAGGCCAAAGCGATCAAACTTTTCCTTCAACATGGGTGCTTCAATCCTTTCATAAAGGTATTTTCCCAATCCTTTCCCTAGCGAAGCTCCTCTTCCTACTATCAGCTGTAGACCCATCTCGGTAGTCTTGGATATCTTTGGTACCAGAATTCTATTTCCTTCAATGATAAACGTTGCGTTCATAAATTCCAAAGACCGGAAAGAACATTCCACTGCCTCTTCATTGGTCTCTACATAAGGTGTATCACCCGTTACCATCGGAATGATATCCTCCTCCGTACTTATTGTTACCAATCGACCCTCTGATATTAGCTTCACCTTCTGATGTAATGATGAAGTTACTACCCCTGTAGAATGTATCCATGGTCTTCCCAATAAATAGTTGTAGGAAGGCTTAATATCCATTACCAGAAATTCCACCTCATAAGTAGTTGGGTCAATCCTTAATGGTATTTCAATTCTTCTTATAACCCCTCTTTTCATTCCATCAAATGCCCTTACTATATTCTGGCAGGCTTTCATATGTGAACTATCTACCGGTAGTCGATTAAGAGTGGACAAAGGCAATACGTTCAGTGCGGATCCATTATCGATCAAAACCCCCGGTAATGTGTCCCCCCGACATCGGGTAGTAATGTGTAGAGCTTTAGTAGAACCCTTACATCCAGACAGTATTTCATCATCATTGAAGAAAATAAAATTTTCAACATTTATATTATTGATCAACTGATCCAACTTATTCACTGAAATGTCATTGGCCACATATGTTTCATTTAGTACCTTCATCAGTGCATTTCGATGTACTTCTGAGCTTAAGAGCAAAGCTAATATTGAAATATGGGCTGGTTGTTTATGCAGTTGATCCACGAAACTGTATTCGCTATGTTTCAAGAACTTCAAGAATTCCTTTGCTTCTTCTTCTTTTATTGGTTCATTAACCAATGGCTAAGATTTCACCGCCTTCCCTTTCCTCTGTTCTACCATCGGAGTCTTTTCTCTTGGAAATTCTGCTTGAGTGTCATAACGCTTCCCATTACGTGTATAAGAACCCCTTTCCTGATATTATTTTACCATATTGCCCTCAACTTCTTTTCCTGGGATTGTCACATTGCATTCGTAACTCTACGGGACCATTTTGTTATCCTTATATGTGAAACTTGAGAGTGTCGTAATTACAATTTTTGATGTTACCTAAACCCTAGCCTCATTACTCTTAGGGTGTGAGATAATGGCCACAGGATGATTTATTTTCGGAGTCCCTGTTCCCGACTCTGTCGAGCATATGCTCCTCATTTCTTCTACAACTTCATAGAACCTTATCTCCTTGTTATCCATCATGCTTTGAACCAAAGCCCTGAATCATTCACATTCTTGGATTTCGTGCGCTGTTTTATGGTGGAATTCACAATAATTTCCCATCTCATACCCTTCCTCAAAACCTGAAATAACTAACCCTCTTTTTGCCATCTCTTTCCAGACCCATTTCAATGGAGTTTTTACTTCAGCAATGTCAGTCTTGACTTCTTCCCCCGTACCTTCGCTCAACATATTCACTCCCTTATCATCATGATTGGGCAATGGACCTTCTGTGCTGGGTGAGTCATCAAATTTGACAACACCCAATTTAATAAGTCCTACTACTACCTTCTTGAAAGCAGTACAATTTTCTATTGAGTGCCCTAAAATTCCCGCATGATAGTCACATTGTGTGTTCGTGTCATACCATTTGGATACTGGGTTGTAGAGGATTCAAGTAACGAGGAGCAACAACATGCACATTAAATAAATTCTGATACAGCTCTTTATATGTCATTGGAATGGGAGTGAATTGGGGCTTCTCAGTATTTTGCCTCATTCCCGACTATTGTTTCGATGAGCCTTGTTGATTAGCAACCATCTTCCTTGGTTGATTCACTGTAATTGATTTACTGTATACGTTCACATTGTTTACTTCACCTTCTCTTTTCTTTGGAGCTGACCTTCGATTATTCTCCCCACCATCTATTTTTCCACTTTTAATAGCATGTTCAATCATTTCGCCATTCATGATTATATCCGAGAAACTCTTTGAGGCACTTCTTAACATGTGCGTGATAAACGGCGCCTTCAATGTGTTGATGAAAAGCATCGTCATTTCCTTTTCCAAAAGTGGTGGCTGAACTTGAACTGCAATCTCTCTCCACCTCTGTGCATACTGTCTAAAACTTTCATTTGATTTCTTTCCAAGTTCTGCAAAGTGATTCTATCAGGCATTATTTCTGATACATGATTGTACTGTCTTATAAAAGCCTGCGCCAAATCCCTCGAAGTGCTGATTTTGGTTCGGCTCAACTAGTTATACCATTTAGACGCTGCCCCAATGAGGCTATCCTGAAAAAAATATATTAATAGCTGATCATTGTTAATGTACCCAGTCATTCTTCTATAGAACATTGTAATATGGGCTTCAGGGCAACTGGTCCCACTATACTTCTCAAATTCTAGCACATTGAACTTATATGGGAGCACTAAATCCGAGACCAGACTCAGATCTTTTGCATTTATTCCACGATAACTTTTAATGTTTTCTATTGCCTTAAACTTCTCTTCAATCCATTTCCATTTCTCCTCAAACTGTTTTGGTAATTCTTCCTTTTCTTTATCCTTTCAGCTACTTCATCGAAGTCCGGGATAGCAAGATTAACCGGGTTCTCACCAGGGTTAGAACCTGATCCAGCTTGGGAGTTCATCGGTATTGGAATATCGATTTGAAACCGCTGAGGCCTTATTGAAACAGAGGATCTATGCGGATGCACCTCAGTCTGAACCTAGGCGTGCGGAAGCGTAAAGCCTGGAGGATAGGTGCGTCCATTCTTGTCTTCTTCTTTATCATTAATCATAGGACTTTTCCCCTTATTTATTCCTTTTAGTAATTGTGTTAGCTCAGTCATCATGTCCTTTTGAGACTCTAGCATCCTTTCTGTCATGTCATGTTGAATTTTTTTCAATTGCTCCTTCATTTGCATCTGTAACTGATCTTGCATTTCCTTTTGAAGTCGCTGCAACTTTTCCAATCTTTGATCCATAATTTTTTATTTTGCACGGGTACCGTAGCGGTGCTTGATTGACGAGTTTTTGTTGGTTTCCAGATTAACTGTAATGATTTTAATCAATTAGGGTCTTTCGGTGGACCTTAATGCATATGATGCAATGTAATGCAATGCATGAATGAAAAGAGGCGTCAATTCTGATTCAATTTCATTTAGAAAACTTTTACTAGAAAATAAAATTCTTTACATAAAACAGGTTACATATATACTCTTGCCCTAATGCTCAGAACTTTAATTTTCCTAAGTAATGAAGCTAATTCCTGTCCTCGAGTTGATTTTAGCTCATACTTTACTCTCAGTGTATCGGCTTGTACCGCCAAAGTCTGCAGGTGGTCAGCTTTCAACTTGATTCTGAAGATGGTAAAGTTGCTCATTCTGACGACTTTCGTTGGTTTCCAAGCACTCAGTCCGGATCTCACAACTTTGCAGTGCTGATTCCAACTCTTCTATTCTTCCTTTCATTTCTTCGATCTTGCCCAAGCTCGCCCTTAATTTCATCGCAGAATTTTGACTTCGATACTGATGAAGAGATCTTTCCAACTCAGCCACTCTATCTTTTAGTTCGTATTTTTCCTTTTGGCTTTCTGACAAACTCTTTTCTAAAGCTCCTTTTTGCGTCTGAACCTCTCAAAATTACTTTTCCCATCCATCAGCCTTGATCTTTTCTTCCCGAATCTCTTGACGCCATTGTTCTGGAGTTTTCCCTAACCCAGCAGTTCTTATTGATAACCTCAACCTCTTGTAGTCTGTCTTCAAACTGTCCAAGTCTTCCTTAGCCTTGTCTTTTCCTTTTCTTAATTTCTCAGTCTCTAATTTTTGAACATCCACATCTAATCCCAAGTGCATCTTTTCTTCTTCTAACTGCTCAATCTTTTTTTCGATCTCTGTATTCCTCTTCTCAAAATCTTGCTTCATAATTTCCAATTCGGAGGGAACAACCCGCAAATGTTCTTCTATTGACTGGCTATCTCCTTGACTTGGCCTTGGGATGTTATCATTGATTCTTCTAACCCACCATTCATTATATTCAGGAGTCGTCGTTAGGCCTATGGCTAATCTCTTCATCTGTCGAGTTTGGTCCCATGCACTGGTTATCTCTCGAATCTTCTTTTTATATCCATTGTCTTTATATGAGAATTCAAACTCAGCTAAGCCTTGGGTTGCAGGTATAAACTGCCTTGACCTGTACTGTCTTAGCACCATCAATGGAGCATAACCAACAACTCCCCATATTCCAAGTAACGAGACCCAATCAAAATTACCACATCGGTACAAGATCTCATCAGGAAGCAACCATGGGGCTCTCCACTCGATGTCCTCCTCATGAAGATTTTGAAGAATGACCAACCATTTCTCTTCTGAGATGTCATCTCTCCTTGGTGTAGCTGCTATCTCTTTCAACGGCGAATAATTTTCAGAGAAGACTCGATACGAAATCTTATCAATTTTCCAAAAATGACTATGGAACCATGCAAGTAGAAGCTGCACACACCCGATGAATCTACCTTCACCCGCCTTTCGACATGCATTCAATGACCTGAAGGTTTCTACCAAAATTGCCGAAACTGGTGTAACCCTCTTATCAAGTCGGTCAAAAAGATCTGAGGTCACCTCATCTACATGCCCTAGTGCCTTAGGGAAAATTTCTAGCCCATAAATGCTCAGAGCAAAGGCATCAACCCTTTTCCTCGCATCAGGGTGCCCCAAAATCAGCTATTGCAGGCTTTTCCAAGGGATACATTTGCTTTCCCCCTTCTACTTGATCCGTGCTGTGACCCACTGCTCACTCATTCCAGTGATGCTCATCAACTTCTTTATAAAGGTTGGAACATTAACGGCTCTAGAGTAGACTTTATCAACTTGGATCTTTGGGCACCAACTCAACCCTTCCAAAGGTAAAACAATCATACGCGGGGTTCCAAAACTAAGAAATGGCCCGGAACAAATGTACGTCTACCTTAATGTCGAGTAGATACGGCAAATCCCCATAACTAGAGTTGAACAATTGCTTAGTTTCGTCAGTCCAATTGTCCCATATTACCTTTAATTCCTGAAGGCTATTTTGAGTTGCACTGATACGGGTGTAGTCCCATAACTCCGACATGTACCCCCCGCTAGACTATCTCTTTTCTCTGATTGTGTTTTCTCTGACCACACACGGATAGCAGCATTGTCCTCTACTTTATCAAGAAATCTGTTCTCCATGCCAAGCTTTCTAATTTAGTAATCGAACCTGAATCGACACTCTTTTGAATATGAAATGACATGCAAACATAACAAAAATACCATAAGTTAGTGCAACAAAAACGCAACTTTCAGTAAGTAAAAAGAATCAAACACCTATCGGGGCAATCGTTAGGGTCTCCGCAGTACGATCAAGGATGGGCTCCTAGGTTTTTCTACATGCAGCTCGATTCTAAAGTTGAGGTACCCGAACCAGCAGATTCCTCGATCCTCACCCATTATAGGCTCATACGGACCGAGTTCGGTTCAAGGGAATACATTTCCCTATGGCTGCACGGAGATGAAAATCTCA